>NC_048567.1:27957376-28257376 GCF_013265735.2 Oncorhynchus mykiss
CACACCAACATCCATATCTTTTTACCACCACTGAGATCCTGCATCTACTGCTGTCAGATATCCGTTTGTCGTCGCTGCCATCCCTGTGCGTAATGACAGGCAGTCTGGCGCCCTCGAGCGCCAGAGAGGGAGAGCGGGAGCAGGCGCGGTCCCGCTGACCGTCGGGCTTTCATTACATGAAAAAAAAAGCAAATTGTTGTTAATTCACTGGGAAGTTGATGCTTACATTCCTGCTCACTTTTGTTCTGAGAGTACCTTAGCTCCGGCGTAGATTTTACTGCTATTTCAGATACAAACTCAGTAAAACAAGTCTTTAATACGAGGAAAATGCCTACACATTTCAGCTGTTTAAAAGTATTGCTCTGCTATTACGATTTTTACTGTTGGCGCATTGGCCTCAACGAGACAATTCTGTTTAAACGGCCCTGCTTGGAGGAGGGCAACTGTCGGGGAAGTGCATGCGAAACAGTTGCTCCCCTCCGAGCAGGGCCGTGTAAACAGAATTGTCTCGTTACAGTAAAAGGCCTATTCTCATTGTTTATATTTGTATACCTCTCGCGAATCTCCTTCAACTCTCATCACTGTAAAAACTCTCTTAATAAGAGTAGAAGTAGGAGTGCTTATCTAAGACCAGGTCCTTCCTGTCTGTACAATCTTAGTCATTATGATCAACAAGGCAAAACTGATCCTAGATCAGCACTCCTACTCTGAGACTCTTTGTGAATACGGGCCCTGGTCTGAGCTTGGTTCACCCTGTGCCAGAACCATTGGCCACCTGTAGAGCCCATAGACAACAGATGGAGAGTTATGGGCTGGCCATGGCCTTAATACCTCTCTTTGGCTAAATGCACCTTAACGGTCTGTAGCAGTCTGTCTGCCAAAAAAATACATCAAGTTGAGAGGACAGGAGGGGAGAGGAGAGCAGAGCAGAGAGGTAAGGACAGGGTTGGAGAGGAGCGAAGAGGGGAGGAGAGAGAACAGTCTATTCAAGTTGAGAGACGGGCATGAGGGACTAAAATAATGTGATGTTACAAAACTGCCATGGTGGATAGTGCATGTTATTCCATTTTTATTTTATTTTCTGTGTCTCTCCAGATCAACCGTAATGGACATACTCTGAGAGGCATTATACAAACTGTGACTCTGCTGCTCTCTCCAACTCCCCCATCACATCACAATTTAGGAGTCCAGGAGTGGACAGATCCAAAAACAGCCCATAGGCTTCCCAAGGAACTATTTAACGTCAGATAACTACTTTCTCGCTGCATTTAGTGTGCGGCGGTTCAGCCTGGCGGCCCTGACTACTCTGTTACGTTTGGTGGCTCTGAGCTTCACTGCTTCCCTGTTGACTTCCAGTGTGTGGGAGTCAGAGACTGTCGCTATACAGGTGGAATTAAATGTGTTGGAAGGATAGAGACGACACTTTTCCTTTTCACATTGACAAAGATTATTCTCACACACCTGCTGAGTTTTTTTTTTTTTACTGTTTATCCAAGGTTGTAATAGTGTTTGTCCAACCTCCAATCTAATGCCATGACAACAACCGCGGAGTGAGTGGGAGGTGGCATTCTTCCCAAGGTGACCGCGCGGAGGAGGAGCCGCCTTCAGGCCATAGAAATATTAAACAGGTCATTAGAGTGGCGTCTGTCTCGGCTATCTTCTCCATAACCATTTGCCCTAGTTGGCTTACTGTAACACCAACCAATGGTGCGACGAATCGCCAGCGGTGGCCCAACCGATGACAACTGTCTGGTTAGGGTCTAAACGTTGATGAACAGATCTATATTTCTACAGATCGACTGTATGTATCGGCCACGAAGCCACGTTTTTGTGTGTGTGTGTGTGTGTGTGTGTGTGTGTGTGTGTGTGTGTGGCGTAGTTTCTAAAGCTGCAAATCACCACTGTGGTTGTGATGTAGCAGCCAGGTCACCTTGGTTTATTGTTGTTGACTATTTTTTTATAAAGAGTATATGATTGAACTGCTCTCCAGAAATGACCTGCAGCCACCGCGCAGAGTGACGCTATCAGCACAGGACATACACACACACGCATTCATAAATGTAGCAGCAGAGCTAAATTAGCTAGCGCTCCTTAACCGAGGAACAAAAACAAAATCCCTAGAACTGGAGCAATATGCCAGCATATGGTCAGTTTCAACAGCCAATCACATGTCTTTCAGCTTGGTGTTTAAGAGCCCATGGAATATTGAACCCCATTCATTTCCTCCATTTAGGTCTGTGGAATGGAGAGTGAACAGTATCCATCCGTCTCTTGATTTTAAGAAATGCCAGAACAGGCCGAGAAAGCTATTTTCCTCTCTTCATGTTTCGAACTCCTGTAGAGTTCAACAATCAATATCTCCACAGCGACCCTTCAAAATCATTTTTTTCAGGTCGTACATTGAAAACCACGGTATGGGTCATGAGTCCATTTTATTTTTGCCATTTTGCTATTTGTAGATGTCATAGGAATACGTGCAGAATGGGATTGTATATTGTAGTGACTGTTGTAGTGTGTGGCTACAAAGTCACATAAAGATATTTTTTTAGCACAGATGATTAATATGACTGAACTGGCTCTGTGTTTCCTTGATAAGAGACCTTGACTGAGCAAAGACATCATCTATTATTAAAGCTCCTCCTGGAATGAGGCTTAGATTAGCAACCCAGGCCTTCCGAAGTGGCACAGTGGTCTAAGGTACTGCATCACACTGCTAGCTGTGCCACTAGAGATTCTGGGTACGAGTCCAGGATCTGTCGCAACCGGCCACGACCGGGAGACACACGTGGCGGCGCACAATTTGGCCTAGCGGCGTCTGGGTTAGGGGAGGGTTTGGCCGACAGGGATGTCCTTGTCCCATTGCGCACTAGCGACTCCTGTGGCGGGCTGGGTGCAGTGCGCGCTGAGATAGAAAACGATATATGTATACAGTAGACTGAATATATTCCCTCCTTTCTTTTTTATAATTATTTATTGTAGGAACTTTACTGATATGTAAATGTAATTTTTTCAAGAAAAATTTGACCAGGGAAATCAGGAAAAGAAATTGGGTTTTTATCTGAGCTAGCTTTTCTTACATGAGATGAAGCTAGGACACTGTTTCCTTTGGAAATGCCATCAAGGGCCATCAGTAATAATGAGGTAAAACTGAGAGATGATGGCAGTGTTCACGACTTTCTGTCATTTCCCAGGATAAGTCACGCACCCACACGCGTGCTCTCTGTTGACTGTTGACTTTGCAGTGGCTTATCAGAGTCCTCTCTCTCTCTCTCTCTGTCTCTCTCTCTCTCTCTTTCTCTCGGGGGATAAAAGCAGTGGTTGGGCTGGTGACACCACATAGTTCAAAGGGGCTGTCTTCGGGTTTGATGTACTGTGTGAGGGAGGGAGATGTTTTGAAGCTAGCTCTATACCCGACTGGTAGAAAATGAGAGCCTGTTCAGAGGATGGCACTGTTAAAGTAATAAACCATTAGTCAAATATGCCTTTCAGAGCACATTGATTATAGTCTAAATGTCTGGGGAAAGCACACCAAGGCCTGGTACCAAGGCTGTCCTAATTCATATTGATTTAGGGATGTCAGCAATGGTGGACACATACCGTGTTGGTTGAGGAGCTAGACTGGCACAGCACAGGGTATAAACAGCCCACTGACTGATGCCAACTGTGTCTGGTAGAAGTCCTGATGGGCACACTTTCACCTCACCATGGGCTGGGCTGGTGATTGACAGATTGCTGAACCAATTCAGATCTGTCAACCGATTTGACTGGATTTTGATAGAAGGACCTATGTGGATTGCTCTAAAATGGAAAAGCGGTGTTTTGTCATACCCTTGACAATCTCAGTCACTTGACTTTCTGTCAGACTGTGACAGCTGGTCAACATGATGAAACGATGAATTCTGTCATTTGGTAAGTGGAATGGATGGTGTAGAATTGTTGGGGCAGTTTGGGGTAGTGATGTGCTATGTGATATTCAGACAGGTAAGGGAGGGTAGAAAGCTAGTTGCTCAGGCAGACCGAGAGAAGGAGAGACAGAATGACAGACAAGCAGGCATACCGACAGACAGGCAGACATTCCATTTTGATGACTTCCTAATTTTAGATTCAGTTCACCTTGCATTACCTTGATTTGGGAAGGCAATTAACAGCATCGCGTTTCCTCACCCTCCATAAAACTGCTCTCCTTGCACTTCTCTCTCTCTCTCTCTCTCCCTTAAAACAAGAGCTCTGCATTCCACCTTTCTCTAAAAAGAAATGTTTACCGTAAGTGGATAGAAACACCTGTGGATCCTCGTGAAAAACACTCCTTTTGAAGTTCTGGGTTGTTGGTGGATTGAGCTCTAATAAGCGTGGCCTCTCACTGTCATTATCCACAGAACACGATGCCATGGGAACGTAAAGAGGAACCATATCCCCAGGCAGCACACTCAAATTGGCAATTTCTTGCTCACAAATTACTTTCCGCTCCTCCGTGCGTGTCCTTCTATCGCCACTTTTTTCCATCCCCCCCCCCTCCTCTCCCCTCGCTCAAATAATACAAGTTTGGTATTGGTTTGTATTTATTTTCACGAGCACACCATTCTGGACCTCGTCCCCTTGATGTGTGCTTTATTATTGCATTGCCGTAAGGGAGGGAGGTCTCAGAGCTGTAGTCAGGACGATGAGGAGGTGAGGGGAGGGGAGGGGAGAAGAGAGGGTGGCGGCGGCCTTTTTGTGAACAGTGCTTTTTTTCCCCCGAGAACTTCAGAGAGCTAGCACTTGACTTCCACCGGCATCCACCGCTTCAAAGTTCATCAACTTCTCTTACGGCACTTATCGATTGGTCCAGCCCGGTGATCCGGAGAAAAGGAAAAGAGAAGCGAAAGTCGGACTAGTTCACTTTAGCTTTGTGCATTTGTCAACCTGCAACCTTACAGTCCCCAGTATGTAACTCCACTGAAGTTGTGGGAGAAATAAATGACTCACTTGAACTATGATATACTGTATTCTGAAGTGTCTTACCTTACTCACTACTACCGCACTGTCTTTCTCCCTCGGTTTAGACAGAATCCAAAGGAAAGATGTTGTGTTGATGCCTCTGCATATTAAATCCTATAAATCAGTATGTGGATTTTGGGATTCCAGTAGCATTTGTTTTACGCAAATACAGTCATTTCAGGGAATTTACAGAAATTCTACCCTCACATATAGAAAGAATTTAGCCTCACTGGTCAATGGCCCCTTCCCTAGGGGTCCCCACTCACCAGTACACATACTGCTGATCCCTGATCTCCGTGTCCCTTATCATTGTCCATGACCACCAAGTCCCCTTGCAGCTTTGTTGTGCCTTCAGGGCTCTGGACCTCCCTCCCTAGCCTTGCCCCCTTCTCTCCATCCCCATGCCCATTAGTGGTTGATGGTCTGCCCACTCTGTCCAGCAGCCTGGTGCCCATTGTGCAAGTTGACCCATGTTTAGAGGTACACTGATGAACAAACAGGTCAGGGAACCTGGGCCCCTGTCCTGCCATCTCCCCAGCCTCCCCTGTGCCTGCTCTTTGCCCACTCTGACTGGCACGGCGAGGCAGCCAGTGCCGCCTCCATGCTCCTGCGGGCGGAACGTGGCGGGCTCGGCCCACACAGAACTCCACAGAGATAACTAAAGCATGCCAGAGGGCAAATATACACCAATCACATCAAAGGGAAGATATAACAAACGCCTCAATTACCAGTTGGACTAAATATCATTACACCTAGTCATTGTCTTTAATACAAGGACTTATTACTGAATGATTATTGCTCTTAAATAAGCATGGCTGTTGTATGTATCAGACAGAGCTCCATTGTGCCTTTCTCTTTCTCTCCTCATTGCTCCCCTACGAGGTCTAATGGGGGCATTTAAGCAGACCGAAACCCGGGTCAGCACCATCACTAGGGCCCAGGACCCCAAACCAGCCATTTAAATAGGCTGTTTGTGGCTATTTTACTCTCCCGGCATGAATCTTTCATGGAGATTTAACGTCTGTAGACTCTGGAGGCCTCTTGGCACAGGCCTTGCACACTCTCCTAATGATCTGATTGGAAGCAAAGTGGGTAAAGTTCTCTGCTGGAGAGAGGTAGAGACGAGCAGACAGGCAGGCAGGAGCAAACACATGCACGCACACAGAGGCTGGCGAGCACTCGCACACATGCACACACACACACAGGTACACTCACACAGGTACACAGAGGAGAGTCCCCTCATAGTCGATCTTGAATCCTCAAATTGCTCATTAGGCTGTTTTATCCTTTTTACATGGACAGGAACACAAGATGCAGTAATTTTATATAAACGAATAGATTCTCTACGACAGGTAGTGTTTATGCTTGTGTGTGTGTGTGTGTGTGTGTGTTTATGCTTGTGCGTGCGTGTGTATGTGTGTGTGTGTGTGTGTGTGTGTGTGTGTGTGTGTTAGAGATAGAATACTCAGTGGAAGGACTGATGTAATGGTGTATCAAAGTCATTTCATATTTGTTTTTAATGTGCAGAAATGTTCCACCCTGTTTTTGATTAATAAGGTGAATGATAATATTTCAAAGTAAGTACTCTAGGAATTGGACGGCGAAAACCAAGGACCATGTACTTTTAATTAGTTGTGCTTGTAAGAGATGGCAAAATGTTTCCATGGCAAGAAGAATCTATTATGTTCCAAGCATGCAATTACTGTAAACATAGCATTATGGCCAAAGGAGAAAGGTTTTCAACATTCTGTATTGAATAAATGTTCTCTATTGACACCATTTGACAAGGTAAATTATTTCCAAGCACGCTGTGCATTTCCCAGCATCCCTTTTGTCAGATGCAGAGCCATCTCAACCATTAGAATTTCAATACATTTACCCAAACAAACATTGCGTCACACTCTTTTTTATTCCATTGAATATATACGTACGTATATGTATGACTCAAACAAATCGCTCCCTCTAATTACCATTAGGGCTGTGTTCAGTTGTTCAGTAGTCAAGCCAAGTGGAACTAGCAGACAGCCGTTATTTCTATTAGAACTATCTACTTTATAGCTCTCTGTATATCCTGCTGTCCCTTGTCGTGGTGCCTCCTTTATTTTCGGCTTGTGATAACTGCCTGCAGGATTGTGCTGAGTTGGGCGGCTGAGTTAGACCCCTCCGGTGGCCTTCAGGGTCCTGCTACAGTAGGCTACTCGAGGCGCTCCGTATAAATGTGTTTTTTTACTTGGAGGAAATGGCTCCTCACTGATGTAGGAGCCAGTAGTAGTTGGTGAGGGGAGTGGGGAGAAGGAGAGGAGAGGTAGGGTGTGTGGAGCTGACGCGGTGCATTCTCTGCCAAGAGGTCCCCATCGGCTCCCCCTCTTCCTCGCCCTTTTCCGCCCCCTCTTCCTCCCCCTCCAGGTGATGACACAGCACCTCGTTAAGGCCTCATGTCTGGAGCTGCCACGCCAGGGTGGAGGGGTTATTTATTACCTATGATCCTCCCTGCCCTTCTCAGATTAAAGAGACACTTACCCGCTCGTGGCACAAACATAACAATTGCATTACACAACGTGTCTGGAGGGAAGGCGGACAGCAGCGAGCTCTTGGAGGCGCGCTATATGAATATTTATGGGGTCCCCTTCTTACTGTGTGTGGTGTGAAATTATCTTTTTTTTCTGAGGTTTTGTGGTCAACATTGAACGGTATAATACTATTTGGTTGGGGACTGTTTAAACGTGAAGTATTTTTGCAGGCTCTGGATGGCGTGCAAAAAAAAAACTTGCACAAATGCACATTGGCTGCGTTCACACAGGCATCCCAATTCTGATCTTTTTCCACTAATTGGTCTTTTGACCAATCACATCAGATCTTTTTCAGAGCTGATCTGATTAGTCAAAAGACCAATTAGCCTGTGTAAACGCAGCCATAGAGACACACGCACAGACACATGGGAGGGAAGGGATTTGCATAAACACCTACGTACACACCCCTACTGTATTTAGGCTAGTAGTATTACCTAGTACTGTATTTGAACAAAATGTTATTCAGAGTTATTCTGCTTCAGTGTTTATTGAGATGAAATGTGGTGTGTGTGTGTGTATTTGTCTATACTGTATGTGTGTGCTTGCATGTGTCAGTAATAGTGTGCTACACATGTTTCAATGCGTTTCTTGGAGAAACAGACACATAAACAATACACACACACAC
This sequence comes from Oncorhynchus mykiss, assembly GCF_013265735.2. Taxonomy (NCBI): domain Eukaryota; kingdom Metazoa; phylum Chordata; class Actinopteri; order Salmoniformes; family Salmonidae; genus Oncorhynchus; species Oncorhynchus mykiss. The sequence continues at coordinate 27,965,549 of NC_048567.1, forward strand.
ACACACATTGCTAGCGGCAAGAGACCGCAGTAGTACTGTGTCCCTTCTGCTCTCGCTATATGTAGCTGTCAGTAGGTGACAGACAAACAAGAGTTTCTATGGACAAATGTTGGTCTTTTTTATCCCTGTATCGTTTGCTTCTGTTTAAGAAACGTTTTTCAACAGAATCGGCGGAATGAATACACCCCTGATCACACGTAAACGCAATTCACTTTCATAGCATCCACGTTGTATTCCTTCTCTCCTCTATGCACTCTCCCCCTCTCACCTTTTCTCTTAATTTGTGGATTTCAATGCACAACACATCAGCTGTATGTGACCAGGCCAAAAAACCTTTCTAATCCAAGCCATGTCATAACCGCTAAACACAGCCTACGTCTTTGTCCCCATATGAGCTAAAGTAACATCCTAGTCAACATAGCTAATAGAGCTAATATGTTAGTAAACACGCTACAATCATGCAGTGACGTTACAGTGTAAGCAGTTACACCGGCGGGCCCCGGGGGCAATAAATTAATAAAACCAAAAGCTTACCTTGAATTGGAAGAGTTCCAGTGTTGTGTTGGAAATTCATAGCCAGCTAGCTAACATTGCATCCCTCTGTTTGAGCAGGGTGTTTTAGTAGGGTAAACTAGCTAGCTGCATTTGCTAGCTAAGTAAGTGAAACTGAAAGTGCAAAAATTTGCTTCATTTTTGAATAAATTAATTTGTTGAAAACTGTTCAACTATTGTCTTTCTCTCTCTTTGAGTCAACTACTCACCACATTTGTTGCACTGCAGTGCTAGCTAGCTGTAGCTTATGCTTTCAGTACTATATTAATTATCTGATCCTTTGATTGGGTGGACAACATGTCAGTTAATGCTGCAAGAGCTCTGATAGGTTGGAGGACGTCCTCAGGAAGGTGTCATAATAACTGTGTAAGTCTATATAAGTTTTAATACATTTTTGGTGACGTATAGTTTTCTCTCTCTGTCTCTGTGTTTCTGTGTCTCTGTGTCTCTGTCTGTCTGTCTAATCCACTGGAGGGCGTATTGCCCTGTGTGTGTTCAGTATGTGTGTGTGTGCTCAGTCTTCTACACTGTAGGGCCAGCTCTATAATTCTTAATGGTACTCTTTAGACCCAGTGGGACTGTTAGGCTCCCGAGGGCCCCGTGGAGATAGAGGTTAACACGCCATCTGTGCTGGGACCCAGAGGAGGCCCTTGGCTTAAACCTCGTTCAGTTTAAATACAATCCATCTCTTAGTAGAAGTGTAATGTTTATATACATCATCTTGAATGCAGTTTCCTTGTCACTCACAATGTGTGGTAGGGGTTCGGAGGAAGGGATTTTCCAGCTCTTAGTCTGTCAAAGTAAGTTATTGGTGAGAGAGAACCAGAGAGAGAGGGACAAATAGTGTATGAGAGATAGAGACAAAATGAGAGACAGAGAGATAAAACCATGGTAGAACCAGTATCAACCAGATAGAAAGATACACAGACAGACAGAGAGAGACGGATACTGCTCAAGCCAAGGTAGCTTGGCATTGGAGTCTTCAGAGATGAGTCCCTCTCATTGTGCACGGCCTTGTCAGGATTTGAATACTGTCTGTTCAGCACTTGAGTGTGATTAAAGCAAGAGACTCCTAAATGGCTGCCTTGCACACCGAGCTGTGATGGGTTGCTGTGTGTGTGTGTGTGTGTGTGTGTGTGTGTGTGTGTGTGTGTGTGTGAAGAAACACAATGAATCTCCATATTTCACACTCTTTTGTTTAACTATTTCAAGCTTCCAATAATGCACATGCACTGTTTCCCCCCCCCCCCCCATTTACACATTTTCCCTCCAAATGAGGATGTATGGCTAGAAGCCCAACGTAGAAGATGGAAACATGTCAGAGTGGCGATTGATACGTCTGGGAATTTTTCTCATCTCTTTTTTTGGGGGGGAATAATGCAGCATTCCCCCTGGGAACAGTGGGGGTCCAAATGAGATGGGATGGGAACTGTACCGTTCTTACCGGGAGGGAGAGCGGATGATGGTTTGATCGACAGCTTTGTAGGAGATGGAGGATTAAGACGTTGGATAGATGATTGCCTGACTGACGCCGTCTTGTGTGCACCAGTGTAGAATAGGGCTAGCACTTATTCCTTCCTTTATTCATCCCCTGAGAACCCACTTGTTACTTCTCGTGTTCATCTCATGTACATGTATCTAAAATGACTTAGTTATCACATAGCAAGTGTTATTACGACATGTGTGAGGTGGAAATGTATAACGGACAACCTTGCTGTCTCCTCCAGCAACATGCTCCAACCCGACTGAGCATTCTGGACTGTATGTACTTGTACATGGACTGCACAGGCTCAAGCGCTCAGACCTTGGCCATTCACAGACCATTGCTTTTCATATCAAACAAGTCTACCCTGTTGCTGGGCAGAATGGTTTGAGGAAGGTATGGGGTAGACAGGAGAGCAGTGCAGGTTGGCATTACACTTCACTATAATGTTCACCTCAGATATTGGGCTTGATAGTGAAGGCAAACCGCTCTTGAAGCATTAGACAATTGTAACTGCATGGAGGTGAGGTGAAAGTGGTTACCCCACAGGATCCTTATTCTCTTCCATGTGAAAAATGTTCGCTCTCTATTCTCTGTTATCAGAGATGTGAAAAATGGTGTCACTGTGCGTGTCCTTATTCGGCAATCAGCATGCATATACCTTGGATTTCCAGGAACATGATTTTTAAGGAATGCAGTGCCATTAAAGGGTTGATCACCTTCAAAAGTGTGATCTGGAAAGCTTTCTGTAAGTTTCCTATGCTATATTAATAATATTCCTGATTCCTGTCTTTCTGTCAGTTTCCTATGCTATATTAATAATATTCCTGATTCCTGTCTCTCTGTCAGTTTCCTATGCTATATTAATAATATTCCTGATTCCTGTCTTTCTGTCAGCAATAGCAGGTGTTTACACGAGTGTCAGTACCTTCTGCTCCCTAAAAAAGCTCCTCTTCCCTCACTGACTCCTGGATAGCTGTTAGTTCAGTTTTTCCCTCTTTAATCAGTCTATGTGTCTTCCCTCACTCCCGCCTTCTCTCTCTCACCTTACCGCTTTCACGCCGACGAATACGGACGGATGTACCATACTGTACGTTTTCCTTCCGTTCCTACACTCTTACCCTCTGCCAAAGAAGTAGTTTTACTTAGCCATCCTGCTAATTGATTTAGCCCTCCCTCCATCTCCATCGTTCCATACATGCTAACTCTCTGTAGTTGGGTACTGAATGCCTGTCAAATGTTTTCCCTCTTTCAGTCTTTGCGATGCGAAGGGATTTATAATTCAAGAGTAGGCACTTTGAAGGGTCTCACACAACCAGGGAGGTATCGATTAAATATCATTGTGACGAGGACCCTCACTGTGCTGGCTAAGCGGGAGATCTGCCATAGTTAGGCATCCAGAAAAGGCGACAAAGCGTTGCGGCTTGCCAGTCGAAGCCCAGGCTTTCTCTCTCTACCTCTTTTGGGTGGCAGACTGTACACATGTTGGTCCCTGCACAGCTTGTGATGCCATGTGTTCGATAACGTGTTTGTTATGCACCAGCTCAGTGATCCAATCCACGCTGGAAGCACCATTTGGGTTTCAAAGAGTTACATTCAACGCAGTTGATACATTTCCAACGTGATGCACTGCTTCTCCAATCAAAAATAAAAGCTCTCTTTAGTCCAAATATGCTTGATACAGTTTTCCTAATCTCTTTGTGTGTAATGGGATGTAAACTCAGCAACAACAAAAAAACGTCACTTTTTCAGGACCCTGTCTTTAAAAGAACATTCGTAAAAATCCACATAACTTCACAGATCTTCATTGTAAAGGGTTTAAACACTGTTTCCCATGCTTGTTCAATGAGCCATAAACAATTAATGAACATGCACCTGTGGAACGGTCGTTAAGACACTAACAGCTTACCAGAGGGTAGGCAATTAAGGTCAGTTGTGAAAACTTAGGACACTAAAGAGGTCTTTCTACTGACTGAAAAACACCAAAAGAAAGATGCCCAGGGTCCCTGCTCATCTGTGTGAACGTGCCTTAGGCATGCTGCAAGGAGGCATGAGGACTGCAGATGTGGCCAGGGCAATAAATTGCAATTTCCGTACTGTGAAACGCCTAAGACAGAGCTACAGGGAGACAGGACGGACAGCTTATCGTCCTCGCAGTGGCAGACCACGTGTAACAACACCTGCAAAGGATCAATACATCCGAACATCACACCTGCAGGACAGGTACAGGATGGCAACAACAACTGCCCGAGTTACCCCTGGAATGCATAATCCCTCCATCAAAGTGCTCTTCACTGACGAGTCGCGGTTTTCTCTCACCAGGGATGATAGTCTGATTTTGCGTTTATCGACGAAGGAATGAGCATTACACCGAGGCCTGTACTCTGGAGCAGGATCGATTTGAAGGTATCAGGTCCGTCATGGTCTAGGGCGGTGTGTCACGGCATCATCGTACTGAGCTTGTTGTCATTGCAGGCAATCTCAACTCTGTGCGTTACAGGGAGGACATCCTCCTCCCTCATGTGGTACCCTTTGTGCAGGCTCATCCTGACATGATCCTCCAGCATGACAATGCCATACTGCTCGTTCTGTGCGTGATTTCCTGCAAAACAGGAATGTCAGTGTTCTGCCATGGCGAGCGAAGAGCCCGGATCTCAATCCCAATGAGCACGTCCGGTACCTGTTGGATCGGAGGGCGAGGGCTAGGGCCATTCCCCCCAGAAATGTCCGGGAACTTGCAGGTGCCTTGGTGGAAGAGTGGGTTAACATCTCACAGCAAGAACTGACAAATATGGTGCAGTCCATGAGGAGGAGATGCACTGCAGTACTTAATGCAGCTGGTGGCCACACCAGACACTGACTGTTACTTTTGATTTTGACCGTCCCCTTTGTTCCATTTCTGTTAGTCACATATCTGTGGAACTTGTTCAGTTTATGTCTCAGTTGTTGAATCTTGTTATGTTCATGCAAATATTTACACATGTTAAGTTTATCTAAAAATGAACGCAGTTGACAGAGGCCGTTTTTTTCTTTTTCTGAGTTGATGTGAGTATTTTGAGTGAAGCATTAGGAATGAATACATTTGGATACATTATCCAAAATCGGATAATATATGGATGACTTTATATAGCAACATTCTATATTGGATCCAGTAAAACAAGTGTGCTGCTAAGCTGTGTGTTAAAACCCTGCTACAGGGGTACACAGGCTATGTTCAGAGCTGCTGTTGCTTGTCCGTTGTAACATAACAGACCTGGTCTATATTAATGACCACCAAGCTCCCAATCCACTCCATATAGTGCATGACATTACAGGCTCTCTCAACACAAACGTTCAAGCTTGTTTTTCTGCTAGCATTATTTTGTGCCGTGATGATTAATAATTCATAATAAGGATAAGGTGTGAATCACCTTGGAGAGTGCACAAACACATATGCTCCACTTTTACCAATAATGTGTGGGTGCCCGTACCTTCACAGTTTTTGTTTGTGCAAATAGGTGATTATTAAGAAGGTGGCAAATCGAGAGCTTGGGACTATACGTTTCTATCTACAACTGAGTTACTGACTTAACCTTGTTCTGTTCAATGTTCTCTACCAAAATAGTACTCTAAATACCCCCAATTCATGTTGTTAAGTCTAAAAGAATACACCATTCAAACTAATGAGGGTTCGGAACTTTAAAGCCAATTATCTCAGAATCTTCCTTTTGCAGATGGCACCTTGTAGTCACAAGCTCTCGAAATGTTGTCTCTGCAGCCGCAACAGCACAGCAGACTGTTGATTGGTGCACACTGGAACAAATTGAAGAGAAGATGTATATAGTCTTTGGGACTGAGGCTGTCCTAATATGGACATCATATCATTTTGCTTTAAGGACATTTTTCAGTGCCAGCTTTAGTTCAGGAACAACCATAGGGTTAAAGGTCCCGTTGTCACCTTCTCTTCATGTGCCCTGCTCCATTACAGAAGCCCGTTTTCTTCCCAGCATGCCAATGCTGTCTGTCCAGAGCTGAGTAAAGACAGGCCAGTGTGTCCCCTGCTGAGAAACCGTGCTGAGCTGATAGGCTGAATTGGACCAGCAGCCAGTTTATTAATGGCTGCCCTTTATTTTCATTTGGTCCAGGGGTAGTGGTTTACACACTAGGGGCTCGTTGTATTTCCTGCTGGTCAATATTCTGCTCTTTTAACCCTTTACAGAGGAGAGGGTAGTTGTGACCTAGAGTATGGTATCCATTTTAGGCCACCCTCAGCCTCGAACCTCAACCCCTTTTTGTGTCAATCGTCAATCCTCCTTGAGGCTGAGGGTGTCCTAAAATGGACCCCATACCAGGCTTGGCATGTCCATGGTGTGTTTGTAGCTGCTTATTTACTGCTGATTTTGATTAGAAAACCTAAAGTCTTTCAGCGCCTTTCGTCAAATGATCAGACAGTGAGTTTTCTCATTAATGTAAGGAAAACAAATGTCTCTGTAATGACTTTCTTTGCTCATCATTTTGTTGTATTTGCTACGATCAAAACCGGTGATACATTTCCCAGGAGATTTTGATAAATCTGTTTGGTGGTAGCATATTCACTGAAGCGCTCTAAGCCATCTTGTTTTTCATGTCGAGTGTTGTCGTGCGAAAATCCTCGAGAGTCATGTTGGAAAGTGTTGACTTCCGACCTCAGGGAATGGAATTGGCAAATTGCATCCTGATAAATGTGTGATTCATTTTTATCACTGGCTGATATTGAACTGCTTTGCCCAACAACCAGCCAATTAATGAGCCAAAGAGCAGTTACGACAGGCGCCGTATGTCTAGCGTATTTACCCCTGGCAACAGTCTGCCCCCATCCATTTGTTCTCCTAGAAAGGTTGCCTGGGTGGAAGCGTGCTAGGGCTGTAGTGGGTGCTATCGATTGGTGTGGTCTCTGATTGTGTGTGTGTGTGTGTGTGTGTGTGTGTGTGTGTGTGGCTGCTGCTGCTGCTGCTGCTGCTGATGATCACAGCATGTGATCCTGGCGGTCTCTGACCCTGGTCATCTCACGCCGCCCTACTGATCACAACATTGTCAGGGGATATAATTATACAGGCCGGTGTCGTCCTCCTCCCCGCTGGTGTGGAACCATCAGTAATTATCTCCGTGTTGTATCTACAGTCTGTGTGGAGCATCACATCCAGCTGGCTGCTAGAGCCACTGGGGGAACAGTGCAGAGTAGGACTCAGGGAGGGGGCTTTGAGTGATGCCTGTACGTTCCAGTAAACAAGCAGAACGCTCTCTAATCTTGCTGCGTTAACTCGAAATATATTTGATACGAGGATTCAGCGCCCAACTACTTTTGAGGAATTATCTGAGTGCACACGCTATCTATTATTCTGTACGTTTGACAATCTCTGTGTAGATTGCTCTGCCACTGGACCTGAATATTACAATTGAAATGATATCAGAAAACACAGCATCTGGCAAGTTTGCATTATTCTGGGATATTTCCTGCTGCCGTTTCTCATTCTGTACAGATTGCATTCTGCAATCTCTACACACTCAGTTATTCTGTGCTTTAACTTCAGAGCTTCCCCAGTCCAGATAAGGCTAACACAGAGTCCAAATGTTTACAAAACCCCAGCATTTATGTCAGTCATTTTTTTCCATTCCACTTTCTATCCCTGGGGAGTAGAGCCAGACTAGCATTTAGAAAAAGTCTATTTCAACTGAAACCCGAATCCTTTGCTCTGAGGGGAAGTATTTTGTCTGGTATTGTAAACTTTAGTGTCCTCTCTTGCCCCCAACACCTATGCTCGTCTTTCTGGCCCTGCCTGAAGAGTTATTGCCGTGCAAACAAATTTGCACCATCAATATCCTTGATTCTAATCTCCAAATCATGTCTCAAGCTAGTTCCTTACTTTCACTGGATGCGGTCCTGCATAAATTATTGGTGTTAATATCGGCATATCTCTAGGCGAGAAAGCTTCTTTTGAAACAATGCCCACTCAAATTGGCTGGCACGACTATTCCGCAAAGGCTCAACAATGACACTGAGTGTGCACCTGTGATGACTGTCGCATCCCTGTGTGTGTGTGTGTGTGTGGATGGGTGAGCAAGCATTTGTGTACGTGTGTGTGTGTGTGTGTAAACCTGCATTAGGCCACCAAGCAGGATGTTGTTGTTTCTGCCTGTTTCTACCATTCACTCTGCTCTCATGGTCACTGAAAGCCCGACCTTCACTGATGCAAGCCGCGCTGACTCCATTACTGCTGTAACTCACCAGCCCAGGTAGCTCCAGCTCGGCTCTCAGCCTTTCTTCAACCTTGACCCCTTTTGTCACCAGTTGCTAGTGCTTTTCGATCTGAAGAATGTCTTCCCTCTCTGTTACGGAGGCTTTAGCTGTTATATGTGAGAACACTCTCTCATAGACTAATTTGTGCACCAAATTTGAGAGAAACAAGCTTTTTGTGCACATGAAACATTTCTGAGATCTTTTATTTCAGCTCATGAAACATGGCACCGGCGCTTTACATGTTGCGGTTTATATGTTGGGTCAGTATATGTTGCATGTGTGTCTTGGGCTTAGATGGATGCTGCTAGCCTGTTCTCAATTAACCTCTGGAGACTACCACAGACTCATTCAGTATTCACGATGTAAATCACATCATATTACCACTCGGCCTCTGAAAAAAAAACTGTTCCTGGTGTGTCAGTCAACCAAATGAAATTCTGACATGTTGGGGTGGTGTGGTGGTTAGCTCATTTCCTCAGTGGGAGATTTACAGGAAGTAGGATTTATGCTTTTGTTTCAATATTTACATTTATAGCAGTGGGCTAAAGTGTCCCTTTTTGTGTTTTTAGGATCGATTCATATTCAGAAGATCATATGCTACTAATATTCTTATCCTCGTTGATAGTACACTATATTTCACTGCAGTAAAAAAAGCTCTGACAGGTGATTTGTACTGGAGGTCTGCAACATAGTTTCCAGAAAGTTCAGTAAAAGCTCAGCCATAACACAATTAAATCACTTTGACCATATCGGTCAGTGGGAAAAAACATGATTATTTTTGATTTAGGAGATCTTGGAAGGTTTTTGGAAGGAGAATGGCGATCCACTTTGTTTTTAATTTGATTTAACAGGGTTAGTTGGGGGTGTTGTTTACCTGTGTGGTTTATGTGTGATAATTGCATGCCTGTCTTAAATTCACAGCAAAACAATAATCCATCATTGACATTGCTGCAGGCCACCATTCCAGTTTAATTAAGGGTGTTGTTGTGAATCAGGTGGTTTGCCATCAGTTTAGTGACTGACCTGTGTTCTTAACCCTGTTTTTGTGTTTCAGATGATGAAGTTTGCCTGGGACAACTACAAGAGCTTCGCCTGGGGCAGGAACGAGCTACGGCCCCTGACCAGGAATGGCCACATTGGGAACATGTTTGGTGAGTGGTGTTTTGTGGCCCCAGGCTAAAAGGCCCCAGAGGCCCCCACAGGTTACTGGGGAGCTGCTCGCGAAGGTCTTAGTCTTTGTCAAAAACAGTCATGTTACACACAAATGGTCTGCAGTCATGGACACACAATTGTCTGTGGGCCTTAGTCGACCTCTAGGTCAAAGAGTTTTCATTAATGCCAATCGCTCATAGATGAAGATGCTCTCAATGTGGAAGGTCTATTTCGCTCGTCAACATTTTAGAGGCATGCAGGTTGCGCATCCCCTGGCTACCATTATTTCAGAATCTTTGTTGTGATGCATATGGTTGTACTGTAGTTGGAAAAGGCTATAGGCTTCCTGACAAGCAGTGCATGTTATGTGCATTTCCCACCTGAACCCCCCTGTCAGAATGGTTCTTTACCATCGGACTGTGACCTGCCCCGGCAGCCTTTACACCACGTTGTCATTGTGTGGGCATTAATCGGACATGGTACCAGAAGATTCCTCAGTTACCTAATGACACGCATACACACAAACACACACACACACACATCTGAGCCACAGGATATTCAGGTGATTAAGCTCTTAATAAAAGTGGGATCATCTTTTAATGAGGATTGGGTTGGTGGGCCTTTGTCTGACACGCCTGCCTTCCTCCACATCCCGGTCTACTGGGATTGTGGACTATTGAGGCCATTATGGGAAACAATGCTCACCTTTCTCTCAGCGGTTTGATGGCATCTCTTCTCTGTCTCTCATCATATAGTAGTAATACTATAATGTGTCTTCCCGAATAGATAATACATGTAAATGGGAATTGTACTGTAGTATTCATGTAAATGCCATACATTATGCAAATAGGGTGATTACTCAGCCTTCTCTCTTCCCCATGTGTTGGAATTAAAAACTACAGAAGAGACCTTATCCAACCTCTGCATGATGTCTGGTTGCATTTCATAGCCCTGCAAATGTCAGATTTTAATTTGATCAGTCTGGAGAACTTTCCTGCAACACAGGACATTTAAAACCTGTAGTGTATTGGAGGTTTTGTTAGGCTTCTAAAGTTTGTAATTTCCGCTCAGAAAGTTTAGACTTGATTTTCTCTTGCCAAAATGTTCATTACTCATAATTCACATAATCATTCACATTTCTTTTTGCTGCCCAATTATTTTCCTCCAGTAGCAAACTGGCTCAACTTAAGATTTTACGTCTGTAAGTAACGTGTGGGTTACCATTATGATCATTCTGGTAAGGAACCCGTATGGCAGCTGCCTGAAAGGTCCTTTAAAGAAACATCTGTACATTCAGCAGCTGTAATGCATGGGAAAAGCTTACATCTTCTAAATAGTATTGACATTTCTGCTTTACCTAAGTACACAGTACCACTAAAGTACCATTACGTGGGGAAACCTCTTAGAGGTTAGAGGTCACCAAACTCCTACTGGTGTTTATCTTTTAATTGCTTCCTTGATCCGAGTAACGTAATTAGCCTCTGTGAAATAAGTATCCCCCTATACTGATCAGCCAGATATTTGCAGGGAAGATAGCTGTGGAAATCGGTAATCAGTAAATTTGTCTCTCAAAATTGTCTCTATTCTTTCAAATCTCTGGGAAAAGAGATCGGCTTACTACTTCAACCCGATATCGCTAATCCCACTAAGCAAATGAACTTCCATTCCGTTGGAAATCTGACATGGTTTTCTCTCTCCACGCTCCGTTTGCTAATACCGAGGAACATGTGGGGAGGGAAGAGAGGCGAGAGGTTGTGCTGTGGGTGACTGTCACACTGTGCTGGAGGAGTGCTACGTTGAAGGAAGCCAGGTGTGAAATTGGATGCTGTGTTCTTTTAATTTAATCCCATGAGTAAACAGAGACTGGGTGAGATTGGCTCCTCGGTTAGCCTACTTGTCACAAGCATGTTATAAATATGCTGAAAGTCACTGAAACATCCCTCCTGCTCTCTCTCTCACTCCAGACTCAGTCAACGCCCCTGAACGAGAGGTAGAACCCATCTGCTGCTGCCTCTCTTCTCTCGCCATCCTCTTTCTCTGCAACCTCCTATTTTATTCTCTCTTCTCCTTCTCTCTTTGTGAGTTGTGGTTTAAGACGTCACGCTTTCCCCTCTTTGCCCACGGAAAGGTTGTAGTGCTGCTGGACAACTACACAGAGAGAATACTGAAGCGTTCACATTATTTTCACGAGTAATGGCACAGTAGAACCCTAAAGTGCTGAAGGCTCTTGTGTTTATGTGTGGGAGTGAACTTCACGTGGGAGTTTACAGAACATTGAGTTGTTCTGACCAACTACACCTCATTTGCAACTTTTTAAAAGCATTTAATCATTATAATTCCACATTAACATTTTTTTGCAAGACCCACACATATTTGCTATGACAGGAACCAGGTGAGAACAATTCATACCACTCACATATCTTGATTATGATTATTATACACTTGTAAGTACAATTTTATGTTGTTCCAATGCTCATTTTGAAAAATATAGGGAAGGATAAGTGGCAGCATAATCTCTAACTCCTAGTTGTATCATAGGTTGCTCTGATGTAAAAAAAAAAAAAAAAAAAAAGTAAAGTTGAATCATGAGTGTGATATATCACATTGTTGAATGCTGAAACAATTGTCGTAGGTGGACAAGCTTAAAGCACTGTTTACTTAGACCTTCTGATTAATCCTTGGTGATCTTAGGCTTGTGTGCGGCCATGGAAACACATTTCGTGAAGCTCCTGACAAAATATTTTATACTCCTGACAGCAATGGGTGTGGCTGAAATAGACAAATCCACACATTTGAAGGGCTGCCCAGAGTCTCTTGTATGTATAGTGTATCTGTTGTTTTGCATGGGCTGCAACTCCATCCACCGCATCTACCTATATTGTCCTGGAAGAGCTACAGCTCTATTTGTTAGACCAGGTCTCCTCACGAAAACGTCTGTAGCCCCCCCCCCGGCTTAGACTTTTAGAGGTTAAACAACAGATTGTGCTTAGCATAGACAACAAAAAATGCTAGTCGATCTTTTTCTAGATCGACAGCCGGCCAACTTAATTGGCTATCACTTTCAAGTCACGTTTCATTTGGTCTCTGAGCCTCAGATGGTTCTTTGTAAGTATTGTTATATTTGACAGACATCTATTTACTCAGCTTTCTATTTACACAGACAAGGCTAATTGGACAACAAGTCTTCTAAATGTGTCATGGCCGGATGCTTAGAGAAACGAAATGAGTGCTGTTGATATGCCGACTACAATTGAGGACGGATGTTAACGTACTCAAAGATGACACAATGAAACTGGATGTGTTATGGAATTGGTTGGTTTAATCTTTAATGTGGCATGAGAAATGTTGTTCTTCATGTAATGCCTTTGACTGGTAAAGGAGAGACATAATGTGTCACACTGGCAGATTAGCTTGTGTGTGTGTTTTTTTGTGGTTTTACCGTCCTTGTGGGGACCAGAAGTCCTCACAAAGATCGTAAAACAAGGAACATTCAGACAAGTGCCGGCATTTTGCTGGTCCCCACAAGGACAAAGGCTATTTTAGGTTTAGGGGTTAGGGTTACAATTAGGGTTAGGGTTAGGGTAGCCCTTTCCTGCAGTCAAACGACCAAAGTGCGCTCTAGTGGCCAAATTGGTGGAATGTTATTCATATTTTTCATAATTTTTTTTTTCATAATAATGACACTATTTGTTTAATATTTTTGACATTTTGTCAGGAAATGCAGCTCTGTCTCAGGTTCTGCTGTGGTGCAGTGGTTGCACAGCCTTTCCTCTACAGGGAGCCAGGTTTTCATGTGTCTACCCTTCTCAATGGCAAGGCTGTACTCACTTACACACGCACACACACACACACACACACAGTGCGGTAATTATCTTAGGTCAGCTTGAAGTGCTCATTTAACTGGACAGGTAGTTAAAACTTCCCTGGCTGGCAGACAGAAGATTTCTGTAGTCCGAATCGGTGCTTGAGCGTTGTGCCTCAGCCAACACGCATCATTACAGGGGGATAACTGATGGACAGGAGAGTCGGCAAGGACATGTGCAGCAACTGTCACTGCCTTCTAAGAGAAGAAGTAGATCTCCTGGAGTATGGGATGATTGGAAGGCTTCGGGTGTATCATAGCATCCCAGGCTTGCGGCTAGGAAAATACTTGTGTATGTATAGATATGGAGTGAAACTTTCTGAGTAGGGAGGGTAACATAAAGTCATGCGGGGACACTTGTTAATATTTAGAGAATTGCCAGAGAAAACACTTAAGCACATTTAATCATTTTGAGAGTTTGGCTCTGGAGCTCTCGCTGGTGCCCTAGTTCTATGATAGAGAGTGTTTAGACTAAAAATAACCTTGTGACATTGTTCTTCGAGCATGCATATTATCTGTGAGGCTGATTCGAAAGCAAAGCATCAAACAGCAGGTGTTCCCTGTCTTTGAACAGAGCTAGATCTTGAGCTAGAGGAGGATGTAAAGGGGAGAACAGGAGGTGAAAGTACTGGATCAACTCTCAATCCCACACACACACTGTGCGTCTAATGGTATAGCAAAGCAAAGATTACCACCGCAAGAAACATAGCAAAGAACAGTGCAAACAAACACTAGCAAAAGGGGACCCTGAGTTTGGGAGACCCTGGTTCAGGCAGTATTATTATTTTCCTTCTAGTTTATTGAATACTGTTAAAAATAAGAAAAAAATAGATCCATATTTTTTGGGGGAAGGCATCAAGATTCCCGGTGTGCTGGAGTTTTTCTTCTTTTTTAATAGTATACTTTTAGCTCCATGTACCTAGTATCACATTAAGGTGTACGAGTTCACTCTTTCAAGTTGATTAAACAAAGCCTTTAGCGTTCACTTGAATTCGCCCAGGCAGTGATTCCCTAAGACAGAAGGCGTTTGGATTTTTAAAGACGGAAGTCGTTTATAGCCTAATCTTGTTGTTGTCGTTACTGTTCTCCCTCTAGCTCCCCAAGACTCCTAATACCTTATCATTCAGCGTCCAAATCACTCAATCCAAATTTCAGAGGACAAGCTGATTGTTCATGTTGTTCAACCTCTACGGCTGCGGCAAACAAACAAGGCTACAAACCCTCCAATTTCAAAAGAAAGGTAACAATTCAGTACCACTCCATTGTGAACAACAATCAAGGCCTGGGCTCTTCGTTTCCTCGCCTTTGTCCTTGGCTGGGAAGCAGCAGCTAAAGAGGAGAGAATATTTTTCATGTCAACCCCGTCTGCCCATGATGTGTCCTTGGAAACTTTGGCCGTCACCCCCCCCCCCCCCCCAAAAGAGAGAATAATAAATGGAAGAAAGCAAACATGGGCCGACTTTTAAACACCCTTCGAGATCTCCGGCTGCTGTGAGGAATAGGATTAGGCGGAGAGCTCCAGGAACGGTCGGCTGAAAGCTCTCTGTAAAACTGCTCATAAACAGACCGTTGCTTCAGGCCAACACTGCCACATAAACCCACGAGTAAATCCTTCCTTTGTGTCTCTGCTTACTGAGACAAAAAAAACGGTGATGGAAATGCTAACCAAGATTATGTCCCAATTTTCTAGATCGTCACATGTAGCCCTAATGTGTACAGTAACTTGACGATGTCTTTCATACCAATAGGTGTCCACTCGACGAGTTTTGATGATGTACTTTTGGGTTTTCTGCACCATGACTCGTTTTTTATTTTTTTTTAAAAGGTATGGCTTCTTTTTTAGCCTCTGCCTATTCTGTCCCCTTCCGACCCTGAGCTTTATTGTTGTGGATCGATCAGAAAATGATGCAAGTCATTCCTGTCTCTCATTAAAACAAATAGTGACAGTATCACGCTCTCTAATGCGAGGCGGACCACCCCCCAAGCCTTAATAGGGGCTTAAAGGGATGTTCATCCACTGTGAGCGATGTCATTACCACAGCTTTAGAATATGTGGGTCACTAACTTAATCTGGGTAGTCGGGACGCTTGCGTCTCACATGGCCAAAAGCCAGGGAAAATGCAGAGCGCCAAATTCAAATACATTTCTATAATAATCAAACTTTCATTAAATCACACATGCAAGATAGCAAATTAAAGCTACACTCGTTGTGAATCCAGCCAACATGTCAGATTTCAAAAAGTATTTTCGGCAAAAGCACAAGATGCTATTATCTGATGATAGTACAACAGGAAACAATGAGAGTAGCATATTTCAACTCTGCAGGCGCGACACAAAACACAGAAATAAAATATAAATCATGCCTTACCTTTGATGAGCTTCTTTTGTTGGCACTCCAATGTGTCCCATAAACATCACAAATGGTCCTTTTGTTCGATTAATTCCGTCGATATATATCCAAAATGTCCATTTATTTGACGCGTTTGATCCAGAAAAACACCGCTTCCAACTTATCTCAAAAGTTACCTGTAAACTTTGCCAAAACATTTCAAACTACTTTTGTAATACAACTTTAGGCATTTCTAAACGCATATAATCAATCAAATTGAAGACGGGATGATCTGTTTTCAATACAGGAGCAAAACAAACTGACGCTACTTTTCTGGTTACACGCCTCTATCAAAAGGTACACATGAAGTGACGCTCGTTCTGAGCTATGGTACTTCTTCATTACACAAAGGAAAAACCTCAACCAATTTCTACAAACTGGTGACATCCAGTGGAAGTGGTAGGAACTGCAGGAAAGTCGTGACTTTAAAAAAAGAAAAAATCTGAATGGTTTGTCCACGGAGTTTCACCTGCTAAATAAGTTCTGTTATACTCACAGACATGATTCAAACAGTTTTAGAAACTTCAGAGTGTTTTCTATCCAATACTAATAATACTATGCATATATTAGGATCTGGGACAGAGTAGGAGGCAGTTCAGTTTGGGCACGCTATTAATCCAAAAGTGAAAATGCTGCCCCCTACCCCAAACAGGTTAAGAACACACTGTATCATACAGAGCAAACACAATGCAGCCAGATGCTGAGGAGGACATAGGGGTCATGACAGTACTGGAGAAAAGAACATCACAGTCACAGCATCTATTTTCCCTGCGGAGCACAATATTGCCCTCCAATAGTTGTTCTATGCTTAAACAATGGATGTCTTATGGCTAGTAATGGGATTGTCCACAGGCAGTGTTTGAGATTCTCTCTCCCCAACACAAAGAGACGGAACGCCCCACTCTCTCCTCGCTCCCTTCTGCAGGATGCTTTGCAATTTCCTCTTGCCCTTTATCTTATCGCTGTTGTGTCCTTTCTCAAAATACCCCCCCCCCCCCCCTTGTTTCATCCCCCCTCGGTAGTCTCTACACCTCTGCCTCCTTTTTTCTTATTTTCTCTCCTCTCATAAGATGTAATTAAAGAGCACCAGCCTTCCCAGAATGAGATACGGGCCTACCCCTCGGCCCCTACGTGTACCCCGGGAAGAGTAGCTGATGCTTTTGCAGTGGCTAATGGGGATCCTAATAAATACCAAATACCCCTTGACCTTTTGCGCACAGCACACCCAGGTACCATTTAAACCAGAGGCGTTTATTGAAAAAACCCACAAGCACTTCAATCGTGGTAAAAGCAGCATGGAGCACGGAGAAGGTCACGCGGAAGCTCGATGGAAGCCGATCGATCCCTTCCATCTGATGGATAAGAATTTAGCTAGTCATGGTGAATTATTATGATGTGAGTAGGAGAAAAAAAACGGAGACATAGAGAGGCCTAAGATTCTGAAGGCATCTTTAGAGAGTGCCAGTCTGTATAGATACTGTCACAGTGAATAAAACCATAGAGGAGTACAGACACACACTGGCGCCAAGTCGACCTTGAAGCCCCTTCAGTCGCGGTCCTCCCTTTTCTGTTATACGGAGGACATTTTTATTAAAGGCGTTGAACTGGGATGCACCCTAACATTATTGCCATTCTATCCACCGCCCTCCCACGTGTACAGAGAGCACACAGTTCTTTCCCACTCTGCAATTATGTCCCAGAGTGCATCTGGTCTCAGGGGGAGTGTGCATTCGGTGAAGGTGCCAGTAGGGAGTGGTAAATGGTGGGAGGACCTTTTTCGTCAAGGTTAAATGAAGGGCTAGGCAAATGACGCCTCTACTCTGACAGTCAAATAATACATACAAGCAGAGTGAAGGGTCAACCCTACAAGCAGAGAAAGAGCCAGACAGTGAGGCAGCCTAGAGCTAGCAGAAAGAGCCAGCCAGTGAGGCAGCCTAGAGCTAGCAGAAATAGGAATAGCGAACGAACCAAGTAAAAAAATAAAAATTCCCAACATGAACTGCTTCACAGTAGATGTGTAAATCAGCCAAGTGTGTTAGCAGATTGCGCTAGCTCAGGTATTCCCAAACTGGGGTACGTGCAATGCCGTCTAGGGTACGCCAAATAAAAATGTGATTCGCATTTAAAAATACATATATAATAATTATTTATCAAAAATACAAATAAAAATGCATTTTGCATTTTCAAACAGTCCATTTATCTTTTCCAATGGGGCTATACATTTGGGTGAGGTTTTTTTCCATTTCACTGCCAAAAATGTTACTAAACCATCTAGTGTTCAGCGAAATAACAACACAATGTTAAATACAGGTAGCCTAGTCAAATAAATAATATCCAATCACATTAACCGTTACTCTCTCGCAGGAATTGCGCTAACGGTCCGTATGTAGCCAAACGTAGCTGCTGATCATTCCGTTTGCTCAAAAATTGATAAATGGTTAGAAAAAGTAAGGCCATATAGAGACATACCAGCTTCACTGGTAGTACTGCTGCTACCAGCAGTACTACACCTGCACCTGTCGACAACAGAAGTTGTTCTGCTACCAGGAGCACATCCAATGTTAGCATCAGTAATTCTACACTGACAGTTGTGAATCTGATGCAGCGGAAGAACTACTGGCCCCTTACCCAGGAAGGCACCGAACAACAGACCGTGATGTTGGACCGTCAAAGAGGCGCAAATATGATGAGAACTACTGGCCCCTTACCCAGGAAAGCACCGAACAACAGACCGTGACGTTGGACCGTCAAAGAGGCGCAAATATGATGAGAACTACCTTGATTTGGGGTTCACTTATACTGGGAGTAGTGCCTTTCCTCAGCCACAGTGTGTTATATTTACAAAAGTATTATCTCACAACTCGATGAAACCTTCACTCTTTCACAGACATTTAAAAACAAAACATGCTAATTTGAAAAATAAGCCACAGAAGTTTTTTGAGCGAGAATTAAAACGACTTTCGAGTAGTAAGACATGTATAAAAGCAACAGATACCATTAATAAGAAGGGGATAGAAGCATCTTATATGGTGAGCTACCGAGTGGCTAGGACAGGCAAGCCCCATACTATTGTGGAGGACTTTCTTCCTACTGTTGTGGATATGGCTGAGACAATTCTGGGGGAAAAGGCCAAACAAACTATACAGACAATTCTTTCATCAAACAACACTGTTTCACGACACATTAGTGACATGTCAGGAGATGTTTTGAAACAATCACTGCTTCGCATACAAGCCAATACATTTTATGCGTTACAGCTGGATGAGTCAACAGATGTGGTGGGCCTGGCACAGCTCCTATTATATGTCCGGTTCGTTTATGGGGGGTCAATTAAGGAAGACATCCTCTTCTGGAAACCAGGACAACAGGAGAGGATATTTTTAAAGTACTGGACAGCTTTGTGACATCAAATGGACTTTGGTGGTCAAGATGTGTTGGTGTCTGTACTGATGGTGCAAATGTCATGACAGGGAGACATAATGGAGTGGTAATGCTCATGCAAGCAGTTGCTACCGACGCCACTTGGGTACACTGCAGCATCCACCGAGAGGCTCTTGCTGCCAAGGGAATGCCTGACAGCTTGAAAGATGTTTTTGACACTACAGTGAAAATGGTTAACTTGGTTAAAGCAAGGCCCCTGAACTCATGTATTTTCTGCACTATTCAATGATATGGGCATCAACCATGATATGTGCATCAACCATGATATGTGCATCAACCATGATATGTGCATCAACCATGCTTTTACAACATTCAAAAGTGCACTGGTTATCAAGGGGCAAAGTATTGACACATTTTTTTAAAGTTCTCTTTACTGACCATCATTTTCACATGTTGAGGCTATGATTGAGAAGTTGGAGCTCTTCTCTGTCTGCATTAACAAGGACAACACACAGGTCTTTCCATCATTGTATGATTGTTTGTGTGCAAATGAACTCAAGCTTACGGACAATGTCAAATGTGACATAGAGAAGCACCTGAGTGAGTTGGGTGCGCAATTACGCAGGTACAGTACTTTCCCGAAACACATGACGCAAACAACTGGATTCGTTATCCCTTTCATGCCACTTACTGATATCTGAACAAGAGAGCCTCATCGAAATTGCAACAAGCGGTTCTGTGAAAATTGAATTTATGCCAGATTTCTGGATTGGGCTTTGCTCAGAGTATCCTGCCTTGGCAAATCGAGCTGTTAAGACACTGATGCCCTTTGCAACCACATACCTACTGTATGTGAGAGTTGATCCCTCACTAGCATGAAAACTAAGTACAGGCACAGACTGTGTGTGGAAAAAGACTGAGACTCCAACACAACCCAACATTGAGTTATGTGCATCATTCAAGCACACTCTTCTCATTAACCTGTGGTTATTCACCATTTTTGATGAACAAATAAGTTTTTATATGTAAGATGGTTAAATAAAGAGCAAAAAAAAATCCTATAAGAGCTCTTTGTCACTTCCCACAAGCCGGGTTGTGACAAAAATTCACACTCATCCTTATGTTTAATAAATGTATCATATAGTGTGTGTGTGGCAGGCTTACAATGATGGCAAAAAACAACATTTGAGAGTGCACTGACCCTGGTGCTAGAGGGGGTACGCAGCTGGAGGTTGAATGTTTGAAGGAGTACAGGACTATAAAACTTTTGGGAACCACTGCGCTAGCTGATTGAGATTGCAGGGAGTATGTTGCGTCACTTCAAGGATTGACAGCGATCCAGTGGAAGCTCGTCTTCAGCTGACGATGCTCGCCATGGTCTCGCTATGTTGCCAGTCTCTACTGTGACAACTACACTGTTCTGGGCCATGCTAATATACAGTGCCTTGCGAAAGTATTCGGCCCCCTTGAACTTTGCGACCTTTTGCCACATTTCAGGCTTCAAACATAAAGATATAAAACTGTATTTTTTTGTGAAGAATCAACAACAAGTGGGACACAATCATGAAGTGGAACGACATTTATTGGATATTTCAAACTTTTTTAACAAATCAAAAACTGAAAAATTGGGCGTGCAAAATTATTATACAGTTTTATATCTTTATGTTTGAAGCCTGAAATGTGGCAAAAGGTCGCAAAGTTCAAGGGGGCCGAATACTTTCGCAAGGCACTGTATCTTCTAGCTCCACTGTGAGGACATACAGTAGTTGATAGGGGGGTGGGGGGGGGGGGGGTGGATTCATTTCTATTAAACCTCACCAGCACAGACTACCCCACACCCCATCCTTTGATTAAAACAAACACATAAAACCCCACTGTACTGAACATGAGCATCAGCAAGCCCCTCGCCATAGGGATTACACAGTCAAGATAATGGAAAACTGGTAGCAAAATGTACGACGAAGCAGGGGGATTAAAAGGGATTGTACTGTACTCTATCGTAGAGAGAAATAATCAGGGTCAAAGGGGTTGACTTACCCGGGCCTACAACTTTCTATATTATTCTTATGTCTGTTATTCCCTTCCACGACTCATCCCGTCTACTGGCTCCGGACCCAGAGTTTATGTAAACCGGTCAGTCTTGTCCGAGTCGTCCGCCGTGCTGTACGGGTCGCGTCGAAGACACAGTGACCCAGATGATGGCGTCCTCATGGCTATTTGAGTCGATGACATGGTCCGTGACATGGGCCGTGGGGTGTAGGTAATCGGCTTGGCACTTTAATCACCAGGCGTCACTCCCTCAAGCCTCTAAGCTCACGGTCGCCTTATGGAACAGCTTTTTGATTCTTTCTCTTTTTGTTCTATTTATATCCCATCCTTGGATTACTCTAGGCCACTGCGTGTCCCCGCAGCCATGCAGAGTGCAATGGAATACTCACAGAGTGTTTTGTGTTTTCCCCATCATACGTCCACAAATCAGTCTGTTCTTGCCTCTACTTAGTCTACTATATAATCCATTTCTATCCACAACCATGGCATACTGTATATAGTATCTCTCCTTATTCTCGATGTAGACCTACTTTCTTTTGACTGGAACACTTTGTATGTATGTCTCCTTACTTAGTTTATGCTCTGTTCAATCCCCTGATGTACGATATAGGTTTTCTGCCCATTGAAACAATACTGACAATGCAGCTCACAGTTCCTGTTCACAGCTAGCATTCACAGCATTTTCGAGCCTTTCCTACCCATTAACACAGCAGAAGTGTTTTTTTTTGTTACTGTGGTGACCACCACACAGTTTTAACAGATAAGGGCCCTCACTGACTAACAGGCCTAGCACACATTCTCTCTCCTTGAACCAATTATAATCCTTCTTCTTCACACTCCACCACCAGTGTGCCTGTGCATACAGGTTATTCATTGGTCGACCTGCTCAGGTATCCAAGGGATCCATTGGTAATTGGGCGGTAAAGGTGTGACTCGGGGGCCCCAGACGGAGCATGATTAGAGAGTGGTTTTGTCTCTCCGTCCCCCTGTGTGGAGAGGAAAGGGGGAATGAATAAATAAAAGGTGTGAAAGGAATGCTTTGTGTTGGTGTATCCTGCCGGAGGGGTCAGAGAAACTTTTCCAACCACTGTTACAGTCTGGGCCACACTTCAGAGAGAGGGGGGAAACAGGATAGCTGTGCCCAGGAGCCCGTGGCATCCCTGAAACTACAAACAGAGAGAAGAGAGAACAGAGAGAGAGAGAGCAATGTTGGAGTTTAAGAAATTAATTGAGTTCTCAGAGTGAGTAAAGGAGAGTTTGGAAAGGTGGAGGGACAAAGTTTTGTTCTGGTGTTAAAAGGTTGTTGGATGAGTTAAGGATTTGAAGTTCAACAAGTGTTAGAAAGCGATGACAGCTTTTTGACCTTTGCAATTTGCTGTGAAATTACAGGTGACTGCATGAAATGAAAGGTGAGTGCACCTGCTGAGTTTTTAAATGCACCAATTATTGGTGGATTGTTAATTCATTGCTATGTACCCAGTGTGTAAATACTTTTCTCTCTTTACAAAATGTTTGGTTGGTTGGAAAATGCTCTATAACTTAATATTCTACAGATGTAAATGATTTCCCACTGTAATATCCCATATCCCAACAAACAGTAACAATTAAAAAAAGCTCTCTATAATCACACTAGATGATTATTTAATGGAATTTCCAAATCCACAGCCAGTCTATACTTTGGGGCAGTTTGTTTATAAAGTAAGATGGATCAACACACACACACACACACACACACACACACACACACACACACACCTACCTCTCACGTACTCCACCCCCTCTGGGTAACCTCCTCGCCTACACTTGTGTGCACTAACGATGCTGAACGACTCTGCTTTCATTTCTCCAGAGGACGGGTCCTCTCCATCAGCAGGTTGGCCAGGTTATTCTAACCCATTTTAATTGGCCCAGGCAAACATTACTCAGGTGGCTGTGTGTGTGTGTCTGTCTCCATGCGTGTGTGTCGGTGTGCATCAGTGTGCGGCGTGCCTGCGCGTGTTTGTCTCTGTGTGTGTGTGTGTGTGTGTGTGTGTGTGTGTGTGTGTGTGTGTGTGTGTGTGTGTGTGTGTGTGTGTGTGTGTATAGCACAGCTGACAGGCCAGGCTGCTCTGTTTAATCTCCAGGGGAGATGGGCAGACCGGGGGAGATCTCTACTTCGGCTACACCTGCTTACTGCTGGAGCCGCAGCCTGCGGGCCCTAGAACCAATGCTAACTTCACTCTGCCCTCCGTATCTCCGTCTGGAAACAGGAAGACCTGTCAATTAGTTTACCGAGCTGCAGACTCTGAGTGCCTCCAATTTGTGTTGTAGGCTCTTTCTGCTATAGCTATTTACTATTGGTATCAATGTCGTTGAATTGTTGGCACCATAGGCCCATCCTGGTCTGAAATAACTGACCAATCATGGCACATTTGTCACCTCCAATCAGATGTTGTGGGTTGACAGTTAATATAGCATCAGATATAATCTTCTACCCCACAGTGGCTGTGTGTCAATCCATCGTGGTGGGAGGGGGTGGATGGATGGACAGAGGGGTTCGATAGCACAGTATGCCGTCTGTAATCTCGTTGGAGATATTGTAACATCTGACAGGACGGGGGGGGGGGGGGGGGGGGGGGGGCTGAGATACGCTGTGCTTGTCTCGCGGTCCCATAGTGGCAAATGACATGATGTCAGTTTGACTGACTCATCTTGTATGTTTGGTTATTCTGTGTATCTGAATGTGTGTGTGTGGTGGGGGGGTTCGATGTGTGTGCCTGTATGTGTGCATCTGTCTTCTGTGTGTGTGTGTGTTTTCAGGTGTGCAAAATACAAATATTAATTGGAGGAGGATGTAAGTGAGAAAGCTGGCAGTCAGGAAACAGAGTTCTCTCTCTCTCTCTCTCTCTCTCTCTCTCTCTCTCTCTCTATCTATCAGGGTGGACAACTTGAGGAACTAGGCCTGTTAAGCTCATTGTCTGGGTCTTGTACTTTGGCTGCGGTGTCTGAAAAACATAACAACAAATAGACGAGGCCAATCCTTTACAGGGTTTAGTCTACTTTATGTCATTAGGGTTTGTCTAGTTGTTCGTTTCCCCCCCAGGAACATTATGAAGACTAAATGAAGAGAGAGGGAATCACATGATTGGTTCACTGTGTTGTGGTCTGAGTTCTGCTTCCTTGGTGGCCACTCTTGTGCTCAGATGATGATGAATAGGTACCCACTGTAACAACAGCCACACAGGCAGACACTGCAGACAGTATGTTTGTTTAGGCGTGATATAGTGTAATGGACCTTGTCAGACCAGAGGTTTACTCTGTATTATGAGAGGTAATTCACTTTTGGAGATTGTCAACAGGTATTATTGCCTTGAAGCTTTCCGAAGTACATTCCCACTTATGACATTTTTCTATGCTGATAAATGGTTTGAATCAGCATCCTGCTGGACGTTAGAGCAGGTCACCAGCCATTGTGTGTCTGCTCTGTGTGGCCCTACACCGAGAGGCAGACAGACTTTACACACACTGTCTCCCACTCTCTCCGTGCCTCGTCTTCTCCCAGCCCTCTGCTACAACCGGTTGGGACTCGACTGGACATCGGTGCTACATCACTGTCAGACACACACACACACACACACACACACACACACACACACACACACACACACACACACACACACACACACACACACACACACACACACATAGACACAAACACAGCTCCCCTCGGGCTGAGGATTAGATCATGTGCATCAGTAAACATCTCCTATCACAGCAGCTTTGTCTCCATGGCAATCATGCAATCATGTTGTTATGTTTGATTCAAACAGAGGCTCTATTGCTGTTGCCTATATACGGCTGATCATCTCACAGTTTACTTACAGTGACCACAGAATGTATGATGTTTACCATTATGGAGGTTTGAGAGTTCATTGGATTCAGTGTGTCTAAGTGATCTAGGTTTGTGTGGGTTGAATGCTCTCTTGGGGAGGTTCCGTGAGATTGAAGTGGGTAGGAAACTATTTCGAAAGTACCAATATCCATTTCAAGTAATAGTGTGTTTTGTCAAAAGTAGCACTTTTTTTACATTGTTACCAATCTCTCTGACTTATTCCTAGTAGACTGAAATGAAGTGTGGTGAGTCAGACATTTCCCTTACAGCCTGTGGTTATTTTGGCCACATTAGGTGGTTTCAGCAGTAGTTGGAGGAGGATGTTTCTCCTGAGAGGGCCAAACTCACTGGGCTCCAGACAGCTACACTGACTGGGAACTGTAGACAAAAAAATAATTATTGTATTAGAAATATCCAGGGTGAGCTGGTAAACCACCAAGAACACAAAGGTCTGACGATCCAGAAGAATGTCGCGCTTGCGACAGACACCACATGACATGAAAGGAAAGAAAACATTTTTGACAGAAATTCTTGAAAGACCTAAGGCTATAACATTGCAACAATTAACCCGTGACCTATATCCTGAGAGGAAAAAGTATATTTGTGGTTTAACTATCTTCAGCTCGAATAGGTCAAATTAATTTTGGCCACTCGTCCCTATTTGATTTTAATTGACTTGACTGTCAGGTGTTTGTCTGAGGCTAAACTGTAACAGTGACGTTCCATACCGATAGTTAAATATCGGTTGAATAAAAATTACATTAAATACTGCTGAAAACTCCACTCTGATCGATAGCCATGGTATTTCTTACATCCCTCCTCCTCACCTTTCTCTTTGCTGTTAAGATCCCCCCCCCCCCACCTCTCTCTCTTTCCTGGAACACATTCATAACACATTTTACCCTCCCTGGCTTTTCTCCAATATGCTCTTATCCTTCTCTTCTCAACTTCACCAACCCCCTTACCCTCAGTGCCGTTCCATGCTACACAGACACCTCTTAAGTACAATCAAACAAATTCGATTCCTGAACACTGACATGTCACGGCTAAATCTGAACCCCAGATGCCACTCACTGGGACCTGAACGGTAAGCTACGAGGACACCTGCGTTGACGTCAACGAGGCTAGCGTTACCCTGGTGACAGCCACACTCGGTAATAAAAGAGTGGTGTAATTAATGTGATATTACCAGAGTCTCTATCTGTTAAAGTCACCTTGATATGTTACCGGGCTATTTCTCTCACGGTTTGTGGTGTACGTTTGAGAGCTCAATTGAACGAGACTGCAGAACAAATTAGCAGTGTAGATCATTTTTTGGGGGGTCTCTGGTTCTTCTTCTGTCGTCAATGGTAACTACTGATGGTCCTCGCTGAATGGTGGCCAATGTTCCATACAGTATTTACAGTACGTATGGGTTCTCCAACAATGCCTTCAACGATGTCCCTGAGAGGGCTAATGAAGTTATAGCCTATTGAATGCAATTTCATCGTTGGCAATGCAGAGAGGTGATCAAATCACAGTCTATTTATTGATTAGCCCTATAGGGTAAGAGGTTGCTCAGAGGGAATGTTGTTCTAGCATGCTGTTGGTCTCAATGGTTAACACGATTTCAGTCTGATAGAATCTGTTGCCATGTGTGTCCGTGTGTGGTTGTGTGTGTGTCTGTGGACGTGAGTGAGTGAGTGAGTTGATTGATTGATCATGTGTGTAGAGGCTCTCTAGTATAACCAACCTGACCCTGTTGTCTTGGCAGTGACAGCTTTGATAATTGAACATATGCACTTACTGTGCACTCTGTACACACAATACACAGTAACACACATCTCTCCCACTCATTTCCAACCTAGAATACATGCCGATGGACACACACGCACATGCTTGTACACACACACATACACACATTATGGAAAACACGCATACTCACACAAATACACACACTTTCTCGCACTCACTCACTCACTCACTCACACACTCACTCACTCACACACAAAATAAATTATATGAATGACTACTGTGATGAGCTCCTGTACAGGAGCTCCTGAGTTGCTAGGGGGAAGGAATTGGATCCAAATAATATTTGCTTAAATGAATGTTCAAGTAATTACAGTTGCATAGCAATTGCAATGTTTACTCTTTTGTTTTCGTATCAATTTGGAATATGGGAGCGCATCAAACCAGTTTATTACAGGATCAGTTTATTACAGCTTTTCAAATGGTTATCTTCTAATTAATTGGTATGAATTTAAACACATATGTGATTACGTTTCAGTTTGGCGAACAACTGTTATTACAAAATCATTTCTACTGTCTCGTTTGTGTCTCCAGGCACTCACGTGTGGCAAACACAACATCGAGAATCTATAGATGGATGGTGTTGTTTTTGTGCTTGACTGTCACAAGGTTAGATTATAGGTACCTCGCTTTAAGCTTTGATGGTTAATGGTCGGTACTACCTGAATGTGATGAACAAAGCCACTCACGTTTGTTAAATGGATTGATAAATACCCCAGTAACCAAACCTGCACCAAGTGCTCATACCCCCACCAAGGCACCTTGGGGTAGGACCCTTCCAGGTGAAGGGCCTCTGAAATAATTAAGGTCTCTGTTTGGGCCACGCCATGCAACCCTGGGAGTAATGTGTGATGGATTGATCTGTTACCGCTCTCATCTGAGTCCATCAATCATCTGTGCTTTGTTGCTGCTGTTTTCAATAGGAGTTTTCCACACTCCACTGCTGCCTGACGTTCGCCGTCGCCGGGATTGGCAATGAGGGGTATTAGCTATCACTTTTTTTTTCTCTGTGTGCTCTGAAACATGATTTGTCATCAAATTGCAACAGTACAGTCAAGTGCTCACTAAGCATAGTGAGAGTCCTTCACAAACGGAAATGGAGAATATGCTTTTGAGTCTTCGTTTGCTGGCAATGGGCTTAGCAACGAGATCTGCTTGAGACAGGAAAAAGTTAACTTTGTTTCACAGAGCTTTCAAAGTGTCTGCAAGATGTCAGTGACATACATTACCTTCATAGCGTAT
This sequence comes from Oncorhynchus mykiss, assembly GCF_013265735.2. Lineage (NCBI taxonomy): Eukaryota > Metazoa > Chordata > Actinopteri > Salmoniformes > Salmonidae > Oncorhynchus > Oncorhynchus mykiss. Next base: position 27,993,577 of record NC_048567.1, read on the forward strand.
GTGCAACTACTGAACAAAAATATAAGAGTTACAGTATATAAGGAAATCAGTCAATTTAAATAAATCCATGAGGCCCTAATCTATGGATTTCCCATGACTGGGCAGTGTCTCTAGCTGGAGGGTAGCAATACCCAAGTTAAGCATGCTCATCTCAACTCTGAATCGGCCAAGCTATAGCTGGACAGTAGCAGTGCCCTCTCAGTGTCAATATAAAGTGAATCCCTGTCAGGGTAAACCCCACTGAGGTGGGCTGAGATGTGTGTTAGATGGGAAGAGGACCAGCTGCGTGGTTGGTGGTTAGGGGTGTGTGGTAGATGGGAGGTGACTAGCTGCGTGGTTGGTGGTTAGGGGTGTGTGTTAGATGGGAGGTGACTAGCTGCGTGGTTGGTGGGTAGGGGTGTGTGGCTGATAGGAGGTGACTAGCTGCATGGTTGGTGGGTAGGGGTGTGTGGCTGATAGGAGGTGACTAGCTGCGTGGTTGGTGGGTAAGGGTGTGTGGCTGATGGGAGGTGACTAGCTGCGTGGTTGGTGGGTAGGGGTGTGTGGCTGATGGGAGGTGACTAGCTGCGTGGTTGGTGGGTAGGGGTGTGTGGCTGATAGGAGGTGACTAGCTGCGTGGTTGGTGGGTAAGGGTGTGTGGTAGATGGGAGGTGACTAGCTGCGTGGTTGGTGGGTAAGGGTGTGTGGCTGATGGAAGGAGACTAGCTGCGTGGTTGGTGGGTAGGGGTGTATGGCTGATGGGAGGTGACTAGCTGCGTGGTTGGTGGGTAGGGGTGTATGGCTGATGGGAGGTGACTAGCTGCGTGGTTGGTGGGTAAGGGTGTGTGGCTGATGGGAGGTGACTAGCTGCGTGGTTGGTGGGTAGCGGTGTGTGGCTGATGGGAGGTGACTAGCTGCGTGGTTGGTGGGGAAGGGTGTGTGGCTGATGGGAGGTGACCAGCTGCGTGGTTGGTGGGTAAGGGTGTGTGGCTGATGGGAGGTGACTAGCTGCATGGTTGGTGGGTAGGGGTGTGTGGCTGATGGGAGGTGACTAGCTGCGTGGTTGGTGGGTAGGGGTGTGTGGCTGATGGGAGGTGACTAGATGCGTGGTTGGTGGGTAGGGGTGTGTGGTAGATGGGAGGTGACTAGCTGCGTGGTTGGTGGGTAAGGGTGTGTGGTAGATGGGAGGTAACTAGCTGCGTGGTTGGTGGGTAGGGGTGTGTGGCTGATAGGAGGTGATTAGCTGCGTGGTTGGTGGGTAGGGGTGTGTGGTAGATGGGAGGTGACCAGCTGCGTGGTTGGTGGGTAGGGATGCATGTATTAGATAGGAGGCAACTGGCCGTGGCAGGGGAGAGACAACACACTGAGAGCCCTGTCACTGAGCCCTGCAACCACTCATCAGACTTAAAGGTTTGGAGCAAAGTGACTGTGTGAAGAATTATGACTGAGAAAAGCACTGCAGTCCTCCAAGGGATAAAATCGAGTAAATAGCCTGGTAACACTATCTACAGTGGGGCAAAAAAGTATTTAGTCAGCCACCAATTGTCTTAAAGAGATGAGAGAGGCCTGCCATTTTCATCATAGGTACACTTCAACTATGACAGACAAAATGAGAAAGACAAATCCAGAAAATCACATTGTAGGATTTGTAATTAATTTATTTGCAAATTATGGTGGAAAATAAGTATTTGGTCACCTACAAACAAGCAAGATTTCTGGCTCTCACAGACCTGTAACTTCTTCTTTACGAGGCTCCTCTGTCCTCCACTCGTTACCTGTATTAATGGCACCTGTTTGAACTTGTTATCGGTATAAAAGACACCTGTCCACAACCTCAAACAGTCACACTTCAAACTCCATTATGGCCAAGACCAAAGAGCTGTCAAAGAAACAAAATTGTAGACCTGCACCAGGCTGGGAAGACTGAATCTGCAATAGGTAAGCAGCTTGGTTTGAAGAAATAAACTGTGGGAGCAATTATTAGGAAATGGAAGACATACAAGACCACTGATAATCTTCCTCGATCTGGGGCTCCACGCAAGATCTCACCCCGTGGGGTCAAAATGATCACAAGCAAAAATCCCAGAACCACACGGGGGGACGTAGTGAATGACCTGCAGAGAGCTGGGACCAAAGTAACAAAGCCTACCATCAGTAACACACTACGCCGCCAGGGACTCAAATCCTGCAGTGCCAGATGTGTCCCCCTGCTTAAGCCAGTACATGTCCAGGCCCGTCTGAAGTTTGCTAGAGAGCATTTGGATGATCCAGAAGAAGATTGGGAGAATGTCATATGGTCAGATGAAACCAAAATATAACTTTTTGGTAAAAACTCAACTCGTCGTGTTTGGAGGACAAAGAATGCTGAGTTGCATCCAAAGAACACCATACCTACTGTGAAGCATGGGGGTGGAAACATCATGCTTTGGGGCTGTTTTTCTGCAAAGGGACCAGGATGACTGATCCGTGTAAAGGAAAGAATGAATGGGGCCATGTATCGTGAGATTTTGAGTGAAAACCTCCTTCCATCAGCAAGGGCATTGAAGATGAAATGTGGCTGGGTCTTTCAGCATGACAATGATCCCAAACACACCGCTCGGGCAATGAAGGAGTGGCTTCGTAAGAAGCATTTCAAGGTCCTGGAGTGGCCTAGCCAGTCTCCAGATCTCAACCCCATAGAACATCTTTGGAAGGAGTTGAAAGTCCGTGTTGCCCAGCAACAGCCCCAAAACATTACTGCTCTAGAGGAGATCTGCATGGAGGAATGGGCCAAAATACCAGCAACCGTGTGTGAAAACCTTGTGAAGACTTACATAAAACGTTTGACCTCTGTCATTGCCAACAAAGGGTATATAACAAAGTATTGAGATAAACTTTTGTTATTGACCAAATACTTATTTTCCACCATAATTTGCAAATAAATTCATTAAAAATACTACAATGTGATTTTCTGGATTTTTTTTCTCATTTTGTCTGTCATAGTTGAAGTGTACCTATGATTAAAATGACAGGCCTCTCATCTTTTTAAGTGGGAGAACTTGCACAATATTTGGCTGACTAAATACTTTTTTTGCCCCACTGTATCTACTAACCGTTACCCTAGCTCTGACCCTAAACTTAACCCTAGCCATAACCTTAACCGTAACCTTAGAAAGCAATTGCATAGCAACGTATAGTTTGTTGATAGTATGACCATCTGAAGACCATCTAGAGATGGAACATCTGGACTATGCATATAAAGTGGGACCAACAGCCCTAATACGGTTGAAGTCAGAAGTTTACATACACCTTAGCCAAATACATTTAAACTCAGTTTTTCACAATTCCTGACATTTAATCCTAGTAAAAATTCCCTGTCTTAGGTCAGTTAGGATCACCACTTTATTTTAAGAATGTGAAATGTCTGAATAAAGTAGAGAGAATCATTTATTTCAGCTTTTCTTTATTTCATCACATTCTAAGTGAGTCGGAAGTTTACATACAATCAATTAGTATTTGGTAGCATTGCCTTTAAATTGTTTAACTTGGGTCAAACGTTTCAGGTAGCCTTCCACAAGCTTCCCACAGTAAGTTGGGTGAATTATGGCCCATTCCTCCTGACAGAGCTGGTGTAACTCAGTCAGGTTTGTAGGCCTCCTTGCTCACACACACTTTTTCAGTTCTGCCCACAAATGTTCTATAGGATTGAGGTCAGGGCTTTGTGATGACCACTCCAATACCTTGACTTTGTTGTCCCTGCATTTTGCCACAACTTTGGAAGTATGCTTGGGGTCATTGTCCATTTGGAAGAAACATTTGTGACCAAGCTTTAACTTCCTGACTGATGTCTTGACATGTAGCTTCAATATATCCACAAAATCTTCCTGCCTCATGATGACATCTATTTTGTGAAGTGCACCAGTCCCTCCTGCAGCAAAGCACACCCACAACATGAAGCTGCCACCCCCGTGCTTCACGGTTGGGATGGTGTTCTTCGGCCTCCTGTAACGCGATTCGTCTTCCTCTGACGAGGAGTATGAAAGATCGGACCAATGTGCAGCATGGTAAGTGTTCGTCATTTTTAATGAAAAGTCACTGAACACGAAAATACAAAATAGCAAAGTGAACGACAGAAACTAAAAACGAAAGAGTTCTGTATGGAGGAAACACAGACACAGAAAACAATCATCCACAACTCAAGTGGGAAAAACAGGCTGCCTAAGTATGATTCTCAATCAGAGACAACGATTGACAGCTGCCTCTGATTGAGAACCATACCAGGCCAAACACATAGAAAACCAAAACTAGAACAACACATAGAATGCCCACCCCAACTCACGCCCCGACCAACCTAAAATAGAAACAAAAACAAGGAACTAAGGTCAGGACGTGACACCTCCCCCTTTTTCCTCTAAACATAACGATGGTCATTATGGCCAAACACTTCCATTTGGCCAAACAGGACATTTCTCCAAAAAGTATGATCTTTGTCCTCATGTGCAGTTGCAAACCGTAGTCTGGCTTTTTTTTATGGCAGTTTTGGAGCAGTGGCTTCTTCTTTGCTGAGCGCTCCCAATGATGAACCAGACTTGTGGAGGTCTATAATTTTTTTTCTGAGGTCTTGGCTGATTTCTTTTGATTTTTCCATGATGTCAGGCAAAGAGGTACTGAGTTTGAAGGTAGGCCTTGAAATACATCCACAGATACACCTCCAATTGACTCAAATTATGTAAATTAGCCTATCAGAATCTTCTAAAGCCATGACATAATTTTCTCAAGCTGTTTAAAAGGCACAGTCAACTTAGTGTATGCAAACTTCTGACCCACTTGGATTGTGATACTGAAAATTATAAGTGAAATAATCTGTAAACAATTGTTGGATAAATTACTTGCGTCATGCACGAGGTAGATGTCCTAACTGACTTGCCAAAACTATAGTTTGTTAACAAGAAATTTGTGAAGTGGTTGAATAACTCGTTTTAATGACTCCAATCTAAGTGTGTGTAAACTTCCGACTTCAACTGTATGTGACATAGGGCTGATAGTGTGTAACTTGACTGTACTGTATCAGCCGGCGAGGCCATGGGTATATGACGCCAATCACTCAGCCATGTCACCTACGAACCTTCATCCCTGCACCCTCCGCCCTCTCCACTGACCTTATCAGCTGACCTCAGTTGACAATGTGGTAGAGTGAAAGGTCAACAATGTGAGAGGCTTTCTGGGTAATCTGAAAAGCATGTACTGTAGGCTAATATTACATGCTATAATTATTTAGATTAGAAATACATCTGAGGCAGATATACAGTGCCTTGCAAAAGTATTTATCCCCCTTGGCGTTTTTCCTATTTTGTTGCATCACAACCTGTAATTTAAACCGATTTTTATTTGGATTTCATGTAATGGACTTTCACAAAATAGTCAAAATTGGTGAAGTGAAATGTAAAAAAAAATCTTGGTTATTTTTTTTATTTTTATTTAAAAACAAAAGTGGTGTGTGCATATGTTTTCACCCCATTTGCTATGAAGTCCCTAAATAAGATCTGGTGCAACCAATTACCTTCAGAAGTCACATAATTAGTTAGATTGCACACAGGTGGACTTTATTTAAGTGTCACATGATCTGTCACATGATCTCAGTATATATACCCCTGTTCTGAAAGGCCCCAGAGTCTGCAACACCACTAAGCAAGGGGCACCACAAAGCAAGCAGCGCCATGAAGACCAAGGATCTCTCTGAACAAGTCAGGGACAAAGATGTGGAGAAGTACAGATCAGGGTTGGGTTATCATTTTTTTTATCTGAAACTTTGAACATCCCACGGAGCACCATTAAATCCATTATTAAAAAATGGAAAGAATATGACGCCACAACAAACCTGCCAAGAGAGGGCCGCCCACCAGAACTCATGGACCAGGCAAGGAGGGCATTAATCAGAGAGGCAACAAGGAGACCAAAGATATCCTGAAGGAGCTGCAAAGTTCCACAGCGGAGATTGGAGTATCTGTCCATAGGACCACTTTAAGCCGTACACTCCACAGAGCTGGGCTTTACGGAAGAGTGGCCAGAAAAAAGCTATTGCTTAACGAAAAAAATAAGAAAACACATTTGGTGTTTGCCAAAAGGCATTTGGGAGACTCCTCAAACATATGGAAGAAGGTACTCTGGTTAGATGAGACTAAAATTGAGCTTTTTGGCCATCAAGGAAAAAACTATGTCTGGCGCAAACCCAACACCTCTCATCACCCCTAGAACACCATCCCCACAGTGAAGCATGGTGGTGGCAGCATCATGCTATGGGGATGTTTTTCACCGGCAAGGACTGGGAAACTGGTCAGAATTGAAGGAATGAAGGATGGTGCTAAATACAGGGAAATTCTTGAGGGAAACCTGTTTCAGTCTTCCAGAGATTTGAGACTGGGACGGAGGTTAATCTTCCACCAGGAAATGACCCTAAGCATACTGCTAAAGCAACACTGGAGTGGTTTAAGGGGAAACATTTAAATGTCTTGGAATGGCCTAGTCAAAGCCCAGACCTCAATCCAATTGAGAATATGTAGTATGACTTAAAGATTGCTGTACATCTGTGGAACCCATCCAACTTGATGGTGCTGTATAAGTTTTGCTTTGAAGAATGGGCAAAAATCCCAGTGGCCAGATGTGCCAAGCTTATAGAGACATACCCCAAGAGACTTGCAGCTGTAATTGCTGCAAAAGATGGCTGTACAAAGTATTGACTTTGGGGGGTGAATAGTTATGCATGCTCAAGTTGTCTGTTTTTTTCTTGGTCTTATTTCTTGTTTGTATTTTGCATCTACAAAGTGGTAGGCATGTTGTGTAAATCAAATGATACAAACCTACCAAAAATACATTTGAATTCCAGGTTGTAGAAAAGATTCCAAGGGGGGTGAATACTTTAGCAAGCCATTGTAATCGAGGGCAGAGGAAAGCTGAGTTGGGGTTTGCAGGGAGGAGGCTAGCGTGACGATAAGAGAGTTTGACGTCTGTCTCCGCCACCCAAACCACATCAGACAAGCCAAACCCTTGCCGTCTTAGCCGCCCACTGCGTTGCACAGTCTGGCCAAATTCAAATGACTCCGGTTAGAGAAACTATCAGCTAGAATCGCTCCCCTTTTTGCCTCCAGTGTTCTGTTGCCTCTGCTTCATGAATATTTTGTCGCCTCAGGATACAATTTTACATTTGCATATCTGACGGGCTACACAATAACTGCTTATAGGAATCGCGCCACTTTCATGTGCCAGGTTGCTGTGTTGCTGTGTTGTTGCGTCAGATAGACACAGTCTCTGTGTTGAGCTCTGTTTAGGGGTGAACATGAAGTTGCACATCATGTTTTTTGCAGAATCGGTTACTGTACCTATAGTTCTGTTTTCAAGCCCTCCAGTGCATGTAATGGCTAGTCCTGCGCTATATGTTAGTTTCTACTGTTGTTATCACTCCATTCTCAGGCTTTCAGTTGGTGTGTCTCTCCTGCAACTATTTTGCTCAATAACACAATAAGGACACATATTCCTCTGTTCACAGCTCTTTCCATTACAGCCAGCCACGGATCGCATATTTCTTCATATGAGGAGAAAAAGACCATCCAATCTTGCTCTTAGGGGCTGTGGGATTGAATAAAAGCCTCTGAACATTGCTTATTAAGGTTGTGAGGGGAATTTAATAACCTCAAATGAAGTGCATCTAAAACCAGCCATTGGAGCATAGGGATCACAGTTCCTGTACTGAATACAATTAGGAATGCAGCAGGCTAGACTGTTACTGTTCATCTTGGAGGTAAATGCTTTTCATCCAGCCTACACAATGTCATACCAGAATTCGAGATTCAAAATGCAGACGTGATAGCTGTAGTTGGTGCCACTGTGGTTTGGCATTTCAGGGCATTTCTTAACTTTACTTTGCAGTCTTGGTACTTCTGTCTGCTTTATGTCTCTGAGCCTCAACTCTAGTCATTCTAATTTCTCCCAGAACAAGAATGCTGTATGATGTCTGGCACTGCAAGTCCCTATACCCCATGGTTCTGACTGTTCTGTGTCCTGTGTGTTTTGCAGGTGGTTTGAGGGGAGCCTCCATCGTGGATTCTCTGGACACGCTGTATATCATGGGATTAATGGACGAATACAATGACGCAAAGGAGTGGGTGGAGACCAGCCTTGACCTGAACTCGGTAAGATCAAACTCACTCATTTGATATTATCTCTGCCATTCAAGTTGGAGGACCAGTCGTCTACCACAAACACTCTCAGTAGGGGTCTTAGTACTTTGAATGATTTTAGGCCATCTATTTTCCCCTGATTGACCAAGTTTTCAATCCCTCAATTTTATTGGATATTTACTCTACTCCATTTATGTTGGAGTACCAATCAACTACCCCAACACTAGAAGTAGGCTGTCTGACTTGGCCCGTGTTAGGTTGACATACACTTAATAAAGTTCTCACCAGTGGTCTTACTGTGCCAGGTTGATTTTAAGTCGATTGTCCCCCGACGGACCCAAAGTCCAGGGAGTGGGACAGTTTGCCAGAGCTATAAAGGACATTCCAGATGGAATAAAGGATGTCTTGTGTGGCCAACCCTGAACAACTGATCCATTCGAACCACTCTTTGTTACTGTGCCATGGGATTATTTTAACTCTCCCAGAACTCTGTGTGCTGTGGGATTGGATGAATAAAAGAGGGACAGACTAAGAGAGAATGTATGTGGAAGCATAGAGAGAGAGAGTGAGAGGAGCAAGAGAGAGGAGGTCATGGCCTCCCCATTGTGTAATTCCATGATAATAGACTTCTTCTCGGGGTCGGGAACAGAGAGGTCTGCCAGTTTGGACATTATGTGGAAAGTGAGTGAGTGAGAGTGATGGTGCCAGCCAGCAAGGTATGCGCCGCCAGGCTTTGTGTGCCCTGTTGCTAACGGACTAGTTTATAGGCCCTCCGTTCCACTCTGTTTCCACACTTTGTGTAAGTCCCCCATTGGGATAGTTAATTTTGTCCAAAGGCTATTTGGTTTAGTCACTAATCAAATATCGCCTCTCTGACATCTACTGGCTAAGAGATGTCTTTAATGTGTTACGGTGATACATTGTCTGAGGTCAGCATTTTCAATTGTTTTCTATTGTTTTCTATTATTCATTGATCTGGCTATTCCCTATAGCACTTCGGCTTTGTCCTTCTTTGGGAATTATACTGAAATCTACTCAAACCTCCTGAGTGACGTGTTTGATGTGCTCTTAATAGTTGCTGTGATGAGCTAGGCTTAGATGAGCTAGGCTTAGATAGATGTTGACATGCAAAAGATGGTACACATGCATTATCATGTGTACAATTTTTGTACAGAACATTGACACCATTTTAGACACACAAAGCAAGCCATATCTCGCTCCTTTCTCACTCTCCCTTTATTCCTCTGTTGTTCTTTCTTCTCCCTCCCTCTCCCTCTCACTCACACACGTGCTCACACACCCAGCTTTTCAGTCTCTCCCTCGCAGCAGTTGGGCAGTATGAAGATGAGTAGCTCCTGGTCTTGGCAGAGAGAGCCAGGGCAAGAGACACTCAGTAATGGCAGCCCATGACAAACAGCAACCTCGTCAGCTTCATGAAGACACCCAGGGAGGATTTACACTCCTGGCCACACTTTGTCACTGGGCTAGCGAGGTCAATCTGTCACCATTCACTTCTCCAACTCCTCTGATCAGTTGTCCCTGAGGGTCTCCTCGTCTGAGTGGACGGATATCTGTCCTGTGATAGACGCCAGGCCACTTTAGGTCAAAGTCACCATACTTTGGGAACTGGGTCAGGGATCTAATTGACATATAGGGATTGAGGTTTTGGCTGGGGACCCAAATTTGGCAATGACAATTGAGTAATGTTGTATTGCAGCTGGCTTCTTGGGCAGGCTTCACTTGCAAAATAGGCTCTGTCTCAGTTATGGTAGTAAAGAAAGTCATTACAGCCATATTAACTGATAAAACATGTCACCAATTGAAGAGAATAAGTCATTTTAATTAGGCGACCAGTTCAGGAGTTGGGTGTAATAAATTATCACTCAGAACACGACATCATAAACAGTCTAATAATGTTAAACGAACAGTAAAACATACCAGTGTTTACGATAGAAAAAAGTAATCATTAGGAATTATTAATTAGCAATTACCATGTGAATAGCTTCACAACCTTAAAGTTTTTTAAGGTGTACAGTTCAATAAAATGTAAAATGAATTTCAGAATTAATTAACAACAATAATTAACATATTGAAAAATAACTCATTAACCTGTTTATTTATTTTGTGTGTGTGTGTGGGTGGGTGGCCTATGAGTGGGAAGTGGGAAGGTGTTTCTTTAGTTTGGTAAGTTTATTGAAGTCTGGGGTGCTGGTTGACAGGGCAACTCGGAGGTCATGCTGGCTGTCCAGTTTGTTTCTGCTTTTAGTTTTCAGCACGGCCATAGCAGAGAAGCCACTTTCATACAGATAGGTAGTGCTGAACGGCAGCATGATTCTGGTTGCATGACAGGCGAGAGCAGGATATTCTCCCACTACGCTGCACCAAAACTGTGGCAGTGTCATTTCCGGGAAGCGCAAGCTCAGTCCGTGATCAAATGACAGCTCCACCAGCTGATCCTCTTCGTTGCTTGGCAACGCCTCCCATCTCCACTCGAAAGGGGTCCCGTCCCGTATCCTGTCGTCTTGTCTCCTGTTCTCCTCCGGGAAGTAGTCGCAAAAATGTCCCTGCAGCTTGACAAGATGCTGTTTAACGTTTTTTCAGTGTGTCACCGTGCGCTTTGCTGATCAGATTATTAATCCCTAAATCAGCATTAGGAAACATGTCAATACTCCCGTTCAAAACATGATTTGCCCAACCGGTAAGCTTCATCTTGAAGGCATCCATTTCGTCCCTCTGTACAAATCGATTGTGCCCCCTCCATTGCATTGACACAATTCAGATGATCAAAAATATCCACCAGGTAGGCAACCTGTGCGAGCCATTCCTCACAATCAAAATGTTCGGCCAGAGGTGACTTCTTTTCCGAAAGAAACGCAGCAATCTCCGCTCTGAGCTCATAAAAGCGACCCAACACTTTACTCCTGGAAAGCCAGCAGACCTCTGCACGATAAAGCAACTGCTGGTACTCGCTCCTCATATCCCCACAGAAGGCCTGGAAACACCTGCTGGTACTCGCTCCTCATATCCCCACAGAAGGCCTGGAAACACCTGCTGGTACTCGCTCCTCATATCCCTACAGAAGGCCTGGAAACACCTGCTGGTACTCGCTCCTCATATCCCTACAGAAGGCCTGTAAACACCTGCTGGTACTCACTCCTCATATCCCTACAGAAGGCCTGTAAACACCTGCTGGTACTCGCTCCTCATATCCCTACAGAAGGCCTGGAAACACCTGCTGGTACTCACTCCTCATATCCCTACAGAAGGCCTGTAAACACCTGCTGGTACTCGCTCCTCATATCCCCACAGAAGGCCTGGAAACACCTGCTGGTACTCACTCCTCATATCCCCACAGAAGGCCTGTAAACACCTGCTGGTACTCGCTCCTCATATCCCCACAGAAGGCCTGTAAACACCTGCTGGTACTCGCTCCTCATATCCCCACAGAAGGCCTGGAAACACCTGCTGGTACTCGCTCCTCATATCCCCACAGAAGGCCTGGAAACACCTGCTGGTACTCACTCCTCATATCCCCACAGAAGGCCTGGAAACACCTGCTGGTACTCGCTCCTCATATCCCCACAGAAGGCCTGTAAACACCTGCTGGTACTCACTCCTCATATCCCCACAGAAGGCCTGTAAACACCTGCTGGTACTCACTCCTCATATCCCTACAGAAGGCCTGGAAACACCTGCTGGTACTCGCTCCTCATATCCCCACAGAAGGCCTGTAAACACCTGCTGGTACTCGCTCCTCATATCCCCACAGAAGGCCTGGAAACACCTGCTGGTACTCGCTCCTCATATCCCCACAGAAGGCCTGTAAACACCTGCTGGTACTCGCTCCTCATATCCCCACAGAAGGCCTGGAAACACCTGCTGGTAATCGCTCCTCATATCCCCACAGAAGGCCTGGAAACACCTGCTGGTACTCGCTCCTCATATCCCCACAGAAGGCCTGGAAACACCTGCTGGTACTCACTCCTCATATCCCCACAGAAGGTTTTGGAAACACCTGCTGGTACTCACTCCTCATATCCCCACAGAAGGTTTTGGAAACACCTGCTGGTACTCGCTCCTCATATCCCTACAGAAGGCCTGGAAACACCTGCTGGTACTCGCTCCTCATATCCCCACAGAAGGCCTGGAAACACCTGCTGGTACTCACTCCTCATATCCCCACAGAAGGTTTTGGAAACACCTGCTGGTACTCGCTCCTCATATCCCTACAGAAGGACTGGAAACACCTGCTGGTACTCGCTCCTCATATCCCCACAGAAGGCCTGGAAACACCTGCTGGTACTCGCTCCTCATATCCCTACAGAAGGCCTGGAAACACCTGCTGGTACTCGCTCCTCATATCCCTACAAAAGGCCTGGAAACACCTGCTGGTACTCGCTATGTGTAAAGTCAGCAACAATAAGAAGTGCAGCGTACGCACGCCTGTGTGTAGCCGTAACGTTGTGTAAAGTCAGCAACAATAAGCGATGCGACGGTATCCCTTCAAAATAAAAGTTTCAGTGTGGCGCTTACCTTTCAATATAATGTTTTAATTATTATTATTTGTATTATTGAATATATTTTTTTTCAATTCTTGCACAAGTCCCACTTATATCCAGCAACTTTGCACACAGCTGTAGAAGAGGAGTGGAACAACATTCCAAAGGTCACAATCAACAGCCTGATCAACTCTATTATGTTGTGCTGCATGAGGCAAATTGGTGGTCACTCCAGATACTGACTGCTTTTCTGATCCACGCCCCTACCTTTTTTTAAAGGTATCTGTGACCAACAGATGCATATCTGTATTCCCAGTCATGTGAAATCCATAGATTAGAGCCTACTGAATTCATTTCAATTGACTGATTTCTTCATATGAACTGTAACTCAGTAAAATCTTTTAAATTGCTGCATGTCGCTTTTGTATTTTTGTTCAGTGTAGATGGTTCCACGGTTTTCAGATTGATCCACTAAAGAGCTTTGTGAGTGATCAGAAGCCATGTTGATTTTCTCCACAAAGTCGAGTGGAGAATAGAAGGCTACACTTAATGCTGTGGGAAATAGAGATGTATGAGGGCAGACTCAAAGTCAAGTGTATTTGTCTTTGTGCTGCTGAGTGAATTAATTAAGTCAGAAGAACATCTCTCTCCTCTGCTGCCGAAACTAAAACAAACTCCCCAAAATCCTGCTGCAAATCCTGACGAGTTCCTATGGAGACGGAATACTCCGATCATACACTTTCCTCCAGTGACTCAACCAATTAGAAAGACAAGAGCAACTTCAGAATGCCTCCATCTAATGTTAACTTTGCAAAATTCCACAGGCTGTTTATCCGTTTCAAGCCCGATTTAATAGTTGGAGATGTCAGTGTTGATTAGTGTTTTGGTGTTTGGTGGTCTCTGGCTGCCCGAGATAGAGATTTCGATCCTTCTCTTATAGCCCCATATTAGTTTTCAAGGGGTCGTTTTCTTCGGGTTTCGAGTCCCTTGGTTAGTCTAGCGAATGCTGTGGGTAAAAAGAGGAGATAAATTGTTTTTTCCTCTTGCAGGTCTCCAGTCTCAGTCTCTCATCAGGGTGGCTAATAGAAAGTGATTAATGAACTCTTACCGGTTGGCTTTTATCCCCTATTGACAGATCTATCCCCAATTACCCCTCCTTCGAGGCTCTCGCCTTCAATTCATCTCTATTGCCTTTCTCAGCTCGCCGTTCCTCCATCGTAGTCATTCCAACATCTCTCGGATTCCGTCTCTCAGAGGAAAAGTCTCAGTGAGGTTTGTGATTGTGTTTTAAAGAGAACAGGCCACTGTGATCTATCCAGACAGAGCAGCTGTCTCTTGTGGCTTCAGCGCATCGTTTTTTTCTTCAGCGCATCGTTCTCTCTTAGATATTCTGAGGGCAAACTGGGTAACTGTGCAGGTGATCACAGACAAGCTATATCCTTATCCTCTTTGTGACATTTCAGTATGCGTATTCCTTTGTACGTCAATGGAATAGGCCTATAATCTACACTAATATTTCTAGGCCAATGACAGGTGAGTCTCTCCCTCAAGGTCTACCTAAAAGAGGAAAGGTTCCCTACCACCTACAACCTAACCATTATTAGCACGGTAATTAAAGTTGCACTAGAAAACACCAGTGCTCTTAACAAAGACCATCAAGTGACTGGATAATTAGTACATCCAGGCCCTGCAATTCCAGCAAGATGTCTGAATTGAGACTTCAGTGTTAGAGAGTCTCTCATGGGTGTCGTTTTGGAGAGGGCTGAGGGGAAGGAGCTTTGTTTATCTCTTGTGTAGCGTGTCGCTTTTCCCTGCCTGGAGGGAGCGCAGATGCTTGCATATCAAAGCAAAGTGTATGTAAACAGGCCAGAAGCACAGGGGCAAAACTGAGAGGCAAGAGAGGGGAGCCTTGCAATGTTCCCGCAGGCTGTTGTTACACTGAAAGGTCAAGAGAGTGATGTGTGATGTGAGAGAACACTTAATGTGCTCCCTGATTTTGCCAAGAGATTCATGTGTAACGGGACCAGGCAAAGCACTTCAGGGACCCATCCTGCTTAGTTGTTTGCACCAAACACACCAGGTTAGATGTGTTACTGTGTTTTTGCTCATGGTTCTTCTATAGCACCAGTGACATTTTGGACACACCTACTCATTCAAGGGTTCTTCTTTATTTTTACTATTTTCTACATTGTAGAATAATAGTGAAAACATCAACACTATAAAATAACACATATGGAATCATGTAGTAATCAAAAAAGTGTCAAAATAGCCACCCTTTGCGTTGATGACAGCTTTGCATACTCTTGGCATTCTCTCAACCAGCTTCACCCGTAATGCGTTTCCAACAGTCTTGAAGAAGTTCCCACATATGCTGAGCACTTGTTGGCTGCTTTTCCTTCACTCTGTGGGCCAACTCATCTCAAACCATCTCAATTTGGTTGAGATTGGGTGACTGTGGAGGCCAGGTCATCTGATGCAGTACTCCATCACTCTCCTTCTTGGTCAAATAGCCCTTACACAGCCTGGAGGTGTGTTGGGTCATTGTCCTGTTGAAAAACAAATGATAGTCCCACTATGCACAATCCAGATGGGATGTCGTATCACTGCAGAATACTGTCATAGCAATGCTGGTTAAGTGTGCCTTGAATTCTAAATAGATCACTGACAGCAGCAAAGCACCACCATGCCATCACACCTCCTCCTCCATGCTTCACAGTGGAAACTACAGTACACATGTGGAGATCATCCATTCACATATTCTGTTGGAACCAAAAATCTCATATTTGGACTCATCAGAACAAAGGACAGATTTCCACCAGTCTAATGTCCATTGCTCGTGTTTTTTGGCCAAAGAAAGTATTTTCTTGTTATTGGTGCTTCAGTATGAGATGACTTACCAGTGCACAATGGTTTCTTTGCAGCAATTTGACCATGAAGGCCTGATTCACGGAGTCTTCTCTGAACAGTTGATGTTGAGATGTGTTTGTTTCTTGAACTCTGTGAAGAATTTATTTGGGCTGCAATTTCTGAGGCTGGTAACTCTAATGAACTTATCCTCTGCAGCAGAGGTAACTCTGGGTATTCCATTCCTGTGGCGGTCCTCATGAGAGCCAGTTTCATCATAACGCTTGGTAGTTTTTTCGACTGTACTTAAAGAAACCTTTAAAGTTCTTGAAATTTTCCGTATTGACTGACTTAAAGTAATGATGCACTGTCATTTCTCTTTGCTTAATTGAGCTGTTCTTGCCATAATATGGACTTGGTCTTTTACCAAATAGGGCTATCTTCTGTATCCAACCCTACCTTGTCACAACACAATTGATTGGCTCAAAGGCATTAATTAAGAAGGAAAGAAATTCCACAAATTAACTTTTAACATGGCACACCTGTTATTCGAAATGCATTCCAGGTAACTACCTCATGAAGCTGGTTGAGAGAATGCCAATAGTGTGCAAAGCTGTCATCAAGGCAAAGGTTGGCTACTTTGAAGAATCTCAAATATATTTTGATTTGTTTAACACTTTGTTGGTTACTACATGATTCCATGTATGTTATTTCATAGTTTTGATGTCTTCACTATTATTCTACAATGTAGAAAATAGTTTAAAAATAAAGAAACCATTGAATGAGTAGGTGTGTCCAAACTTTGACTGGTACTGTACATGTGTCGCTATTAAGACGGAAAGAGGATATCTATTATGAATTTAAACCCACAGTGCACCCTTCTTATTTGCGCTATATCCTACGGTAGATCCGTAATGTCCTCAGAGGTCAGCTTGCGGTCAAGAGAGGGTTAATAAAATCCAGTCACGCAGGAAAGATGGAAAGAACACGTTATCTGACCAGAAAAGCAGACATTCATGTCTTCAAATGTAGTTGACAAATAGTTTGACTTTTGTTAGCAAATGCAGATGATGGAAGAAGAGTATATCTGTTCTATTTGCCCTCAGATGAATATTGGTACCTCAGGCCAAAACTGTGCTGTAAAGTTGTATAATTGGCCTGAAACTTTAATCTGACAGTAGAGTGACCGTCAGCTGAGAGAGCAGCGATTCACTTTCTCAGTCCCCCAGAGATTGGCCTGATTGATCACATACTGATTGACATATTGTCGTGCCCTTATTGAATCCCTGTTAACAAAAAAAAAACAATGCCTTAATTGTGAGAAATGACACGTTACTTCAATTAGAATTGCTTCGGTATGAGATGACTCAGTTTACCAGTGCACATTTGCATAATGCGTTTCTGGCAATCAGTAAGTGCCTAGATATGATAAACAGCTCATATGCAGATTCAATAATATGTTGCTTATAAAGAAAGATGTGATCATGGTATGCTTTGATAAAAAAAAAAAAGCTTTTTATTCTAAACAATGCTGGGTTAAAAATCAAATGTTTTGCATACTGTACCCTACACTTACTCTGCCAGAACATGAATTGTTGCTCCAAAGACAAGTAGGTTGTATTCGTTCATCTGCGACTCCCGGCTGTTCTAAACTGGAAGACCACCCTTGGGTACAAACTTGTTTTTCCTTCCTTGTTTATCAGTTGGTTTAAGTAGGTTGGCGTTTACTATCTGATTTCTGGAAGCTCACTGTGCAAACTTAGTAGACCTTGCAGCTGTCTAGGCTCAAGGAGCAGATCTGGATCAGGCTCTTGTTGTTTACCTCAGTAGGCCTGTTGGCTGACCTGATCTGGCCTCATGTCCACAGTAAACGTGGCTCCACAGGGCTCCAGTCATTAGGGCTGCTGAAACCAGAGGGCATGTATCATATGAGGGGCTGCTTGACTGAAGATGCCATGCCCCAGCGATGAGGTCAAGACATCCTGCTGACATCCTATCTCTGCTGGAGGAGAACAATGTGTGGGTGGTTTATTACAGATACTATATACTGTTATTTACTGTAACACCAGTGACGTTTGAATTCCGTCTCTAGCCTTAGCTCTTGACGTGGGTCGGCAGAGATTGGCACTGGCTCAATGTCATTAGGTTGATGATCAGAGATGAATTGTGATGGATGGCAAACAATGTTTTCCTTGTATGCTCTGCACAGATGTGTTTATAGGATTTTCAGATGAACATCAGATTAGAGAATGATAAGACAGAATGGTATTTTGGCCTTTCAGCCAGTACAGTGACAGTGCTCGGGAATCCATTTAGAGATTTGGATGAAAACATTGATCTGATGTACCATTGGCACACACACAGGAACAAGGACATGTGTCATGCCGTGTGTGTAGGTGGCAGGGAAGTCAGGCGCAGGAGAATCAAACTTGGTATAAATGGTGTAGTTTAATAATGTAAAACAAAAACTCCAAAACCAAAGTACATAATAAAATAAATGTGGGTACAAGAACCTGTCGCACACCAATCCATAAATCATGAGCATGACAATAAGCAATCTCTGACAAGGACATGAGGGGAAACAGAGGGTTAAATACACAGCATGGAATGAATGGGATTGGAACCAGGTGAGGAGGAAGACAAGACAAAAACCAATGCAAAATGGATCAATGATGGCTAGAAGACCGGTGACGTCGACCGCCGAGCACTGCCCGAACAAGGAGAGGTATCGACTTCGGCAGAAGTCGTGACAACGTGGAGGAAAAATGGACTGAACAAGGAGGGAGAGATGGAATGAGAGAGAGAGAGAGGAGGGTCCCATGAGTTAAATAAAGGTTAAATAAAAATAAATAAATGAGAGACCTGCATTATGAGAGCATTCTCCTTGCCTGTGAACTCCTGGAGACATGTCTGCTGTCGTGTTCTTGTTTGTGTGTGTATTTGTGTCTGAGTGCCTTTGTGTGTACTCTCAAAGAGAACAGCTTTGAGGTGCATTCACCAAACCTTTTGTTCTCAATAACTCCCCCCTCTTCAATGCCTTCTACTCCCCAGACAATGGGAGAGATGGAGGGATTGTGAGTGATAGAGGAGGACGAGGGGCTGTAATTCAAAGTTATCACCCTAGTGACATTCATTTATTATTAGTCAGTCTCTTATTTTGCCATAATGTATTCAGTGAAGATGTGGTACAAGACAGTGTCATGGGTGTGTATGTGTTAGGGAGAGAGAGATGGATGGATGCATTTTGGATAAGATATGGAATAGCCTATCACTATGGGATAGATTGTTTTCTGTACATTCCCTGATGAGTTCAGAAATCTGAACTTTCATAAAGTATGCAGCCAACCATTTCGACTGTGTATTTCGAGAATATATTGGCCTATAAGACTTTAATGATTTGTGGTGACGCCTTCTATATTCCCCCCTCTTAAAAATGCATCATGAAGAAAATGGAACTCTGGTAGCAGAATGATTGTGTTGCATTGAAATCAAAGTACCTGATCTATCACATCTACTCCACCGCTAACAGTCTTATGGCTGGCAGTAAAAATGGCTGGCAGTATTTACATAAAAGATAAAACACATCTAGACTAAACAGGAAGATCGTGAACTCTTGACCTGTGTTGTTTTGATGACTAAAGACAAGTTCAAAGTGTCCTCCCACCCGTTCCAACCCAAGACCTTTTTGATATGTTGTGTTTTTGTTGTGTCTCAGCTCCAGTTCAAAAAGCTGCCCTCCACTGATGCCTATTAGAATAATGCACTACTAGGAACACAGCCTACTAATAATAATGGACCACATACTCTGTTTTGATCTCCGTTAACTCCGTTGGAGAAGCCTCTCTCAGCAGCCGTTATATAACATTGTTTGTGATAATACAGTAAATGCGCAGATGTGCTTAAATGAAATGACGTTACCTCATGCTTTGCTCAGACTCTGTCTTTAAACCAAAATCTATCTCAATGTCAACTAACAAATCACCTGATCAGTAATGTAGTCTGCTAATCAAATCAAATGTATTCATAAAGCCCTTCTTACATCAGCTGATGTCACAAAGTGCCGTACAGAAACCCAGCCTAAAACCCCAAACGGCAAGCAATTGCATTATGAGAGCACCGATCTTTGAATGTGTGATGATGTCACCACTGTCACAACATGTAAAGGCCCAACATTACTTGCTGTAAGTGTCCCTTTTAGTAGTGAGAAATTAACACGAGCGCTCCTTCCCCAGGTCGTGCTGTTTAGCATGCTCCAGAGGTTAGCAGTCATTAAAGCTCCGGTGTCTAGGACAGCCTAATTATGGACGTGATGCTAATCAAGCCCATAATTACTGTACATTTTCAAAAACAGCCCTGGATTTACATCCTGTTGGTGACAGGAAAGGAAGGAGTTCTGAGGAACTTCTGTTCACAGCAACGGTATTAGCAGAGTTACAGCTTCCAGGTTGTGGACGAAAGAGTACCTGAGTGACACCACCTAATTGGTCCCTTTCATAATCAATCCGTGCTAATTAGTGAAGTTGAGTTAAATCACAGCTCTGTTGGTTTAACACCAACTTTGATTTAGGCGTGATCTACTCCTCTATTTAAATACTGGCTTATCTGTTCAGTTTCCCACGAAACTCAATCTATTTGCTTGGTTTCCGAGTGCTGATTTTGCTACCGGTTTGAATCCTAGAGTCTGGACGTGCAGTGTGTTGTGTACCCAATGGCTCCGATAGCCCCGGATTAGGATTAAATCATACCATTAATGTTATATTTGTGCCTGAGCAGTCCATTGCAGGCCTCAATAACAGTCTCATTTGGCCCTCTTGCACACTGAAAGCACAGCGGGATGTGCCAATCAGGCTTATGTCCCAGTCTAATCTTGGCAGAGAGAGTGATCAAAACCAGTGCCATGCTTTGTTGAATGCTCACCAACCGAAAAGCAAGCATCAAACAAAGACAACATTGTACACTGTACACTGAAGCAGAACATTAACAAGGCACAACAGCAATGTACTCCCCCCCCCCCCCCCCCCCCATAGATAATTTGATTCACTAGACTAACTTTTTTCATAACCTCCTTTCAGGCACGTTGGCACAGCTGTGGGATATATATATATATATAGCACCATTTTTAGATGCCAATCTGGTAGCATTTACAACACACACACAGCCCCTAAATCCACATCGGATTACATGTTCTGTTGTGTAGCTTCATTATTGGTCAGCTGCTTTATGAAATAATCAAATTGCCCTCCTGAATGTGCAGTGAGGGACAAAGAGTCAGACCTGTACATGCCCATATAAGACCATTTCCAAGACTAGGGCTGTTGCAGTGAGCGTTTTACACCGGCAGTCATGACTATGTCGGAAGTAAAATCCTATGTGACCGCTAAGGCATGGTAATCTCCTGTTATGCACACTGGACATGCTTTGGTAGTACCCAAGTCGCCAGGAACGTGCTTTTAAAACTCACCTCACTGTGATAATCAATTTGAAGAAAGACGTTCAACAAAAGGTTGAAACTGAGTGGAAAACATGGTTGTGGATGTTCTTTCAAAGCCTAACACAACAAAACGGACAGTGCTTTCTAAGGTGATGATTAATTCAAAACACAATTATGCATATTATAGATTATACATACACATAGGCCTATTATGAGCCCAAACCCAAACGGAATGGAATTATGGAATTAAATGGAATTAAAATAATGATTTTGCCGTTATACAATATATAGCCTAACCATATTACGCTTGGAAGATAAACGTTTTTAAAAAACGATATCTTTAGTATATAATTGGTCTACCCTAAATTAAGCAAATCCAGAGTTAGCCTACAAATGTGTATTTGATTTTGAATAGCCAAGTAATAGAGCATTTTTTATATTAATAGGCTGACACATTACCTTTAGCTACAGAATATCTCACCACTGTGCGTTTCCATCTTCTCTCTCCTTAATTCCTTTCTCCAGGTGCAGAGAGTGGTTGTCAACAGTTTCATGAAATATGTTTCGCGGTGGAGCATGTTACTATCAATGTTCCCGAACAGATTTCACTTGGTTTCCCCAAGCTACTGGGTAGCTGCAGCAACAGGGTTGGAGAGCTCATGGCATACAGAGTTTGTGCTGATTATCACCTGTCACACCGATAAATAACCAGAGTAGCCTACCCAATGTGAGTGAAACGAACGGCAGGAAAGTGGCCTCCATTCGCTATTCGAGTGAATACGGGCGACATGTATTTTTTTTTTTATCTTGCCCCTGTTCCTGCCTATTTGATAATGGGCCATTCTACATATAAACTAATTCGACATATTAGTAAAGACAATGTTAAATTGAGAATAGTCCGATGGGTGAAAATATGATCACTTCATGGGAAAACGGTGTGTGCAGCCTGAGACGATGTCAAATCGTTAGTAGCCTATAGTCGCATCATGCATCCCGTATATCTTTTGACTTCTAAGGCATTTTAAGGTTTGTATAATTCACAAGAAAAGTTGCCAAATAACTCTAAATCTAGCATATACCGTAGGTCCTGTTTCAAATAATCAATTTTACGCTCAACATAGCCACTTCAAATGCGTACTCACTTTGAAATGGGGAAAAATATAATTTCTGTTTTATTCAACTAAGTTCAATGCTATTCTTCTTGGTATTAAATCATACAAAAGAATGGCACTGGACTTATAAGCATATCTTGTCTACTAAATGAACAAGCCTACAGCCTATGGCATGGCACATAGCCAGCTAACATACAGTAGGCCAACTCATATTCTGTTCTTCTGAAATACATTTTCTTCATATCATAATGTTTCTTTAGACCTGCCTAAAATAAATCATGGATTTACTGTGAGGGTGTATCTTCAATTGACTTATTAGACTTTTTAAAATGTAGATATTATAAAGGTGTTTATGTTCATTAACGATCAATTACGGTGAAACCGGTAGGTTTTTGCATGACAATAACCGGCTGACAAAATGCAATGACACAGCCCTATCCCAGACCAATCATTTATTTGAATAGTGCAACTCCTTCTATACAGTATGAATAGTACTGGAGGTGGTGGTGCTCTTACAATAGAGAGAGGATCATACGCAGAATGGTTTTCTTCAGGGTGGCAGTAACAGAGGCAGTTAGAGCTGGCGTGTTAACTCTGACAGCCCTGTGTTGTCTTCTAATTAGACGCACTGCTGAGCAGAGTTAGGCGAGAGAGGCAGGGAATGAAAAACAACAGGCTCGCCTTTATTCCTTCCTTCCTTCACCTGATTTTATTTTATTTTCCACTCTGCATAGCACTGGAAAAGTGGGGCAATTAAATGTGCACACATTGCTTTTTATTTATTCGCGTGAAAAGCCTTCTGGGGAGACTTTGGATTTATTCGTTGTTTATTGTTTCACCCATGATAATACTGTATGGGTGTGATGCTAAGATTTAATCACATTGTTTTTCAGGTGAAGTGGTTACAGTGGATTTCGCGTTGAGCTTTCCCAAGGCGATCTGCTTTGTTTGCAGCGGAGCCTCAACGTGTGTGGTCTTGGACGTAGATGCAAGACCTAATAATTCCCTGTGATGCAAATTAACAATGTTATATTGGGAAATAAATGACTGGAAAACATCTGGCAGAACAAATTGCAAATTAAGCACAACAATGTATTTTAATTACATGTTTTTGAAACGCTTATATAATATAAATTCGTTATCAATGGACCCAATCAGCATCGAAGCCTCTGGAATAAACCACTCATACTAAATGAACTGTTTTGAGACGTTTGAAGAGTGATTTACAAGGCTTGTGTTTGGTAGCATGAGTCAGGTCAGTTGAACCGTAGTCACCATTACGGTCCCCTCATTGTACTTTATGGCTGTCCTTACCAAAGTGCCAACATCACTGGTGACAAATTAAAAGTCTGCCCCCAATCACCACCATCTTAGGTCCATTATAGAACGGCCACTCATCTACGGGTTGGCAAGACGACTCCTCTGGGTCACCATGGCAGAGGATTGGCAGTTTGTCTTACAGAATGTCAGTGGTTAAACTGTCTTGAAAGAGACGTGGCCAACTTCTCAGTCGCACATTAGCCCAGCAGTCATTACCTAATAATGACATCGTGCAAGGCTGGAATTTAACAGCTGTGAAGAATGTCAAACTGTAGCACTCATCTCTTGAAAACTTTTTTTTAAGTACATGACTTTACTTTGTGAGTTTCTCATACAGTGTGTACAAATGTATGGTCGGAAAACGATAGAGTCGCTCCGCATCTTTACTCTGGTTCTAGATTGGATGTAATTAACCTCTCCAGCGCCACCCAATTACAGTTTCCTTATCGTGGCTTCTTGAGATAGCAATTTCCTTCTTGAAGGGTCTCCAAGTCAACAAGCACCATCGTCACCTCAACCTTGGGTGAGAATGAGTGTCTGTAATTATGGTGACATACCGCCATCTCATTCACGGACACGTGTTAGTCCTTAACACCTCTTAACTTCATTCCCATAACACATGGAGCAGTGCACTGATAAACTCGGTCTGACTTTGGCGAACAGCAAATCGCTCCAGGAGCTATAATAATAGATTTGACAGAGCACTAATTGCACTCTGAGATGGTGTATTCTGACAGCTTAATCTTAACCCAGTTGCACCATCCTGATAGTTGTGTCGAAGCAGACATAACGGGAGATGGAAAAGTAAAGCCTAGCACCGTTTCGCCACTTTCAAATCCTGGAACTAACAACAAAGAGAATTGGAAAGGCCGCAAACGTGATGAGAAAACGCGAAAAAGAGTTAGGAGTGGAAAGTCATCAGTGAACTAGACGGTGTATATTCTCTAAGGCTGCCAGAGGAGAATCGATAGTCTGCCGCGGTTCTGAACATTAGACATAAGAGTGAGTAAAATGCAGCTAACATTATCGCACGCCTTTGACTCTCTCCCCTGGCTTTATTGAAATGTTCCCTTCTAGAGACTTTATTTAACGTATATAAATGTAGTCTTATAGGGCTGTGGGTGGGAAGCATTACTAGTTCTAAGATGGGACAAGCCTACTCTCTAGCCAACGGCTACTGTATAACAGTATCCATAACTCCACTGTTTCAATGGGCAACACGTTGGCCATTCATGTGTATCACTTTTATCACTGTGAAGAGATCTTCACCTATGGATTTCTGACGTACTTCTATGGCTCAAGAGCGCAAACATCAAATTCTCGTTCATTATTATTGATCAATTAAAAATGTAGGTTTATTCATGATTCATTATTGATGATGTTTTTAACCTCTATATCATCACACGACTGATTGGTTGGTGTTGCCATGCGACTGTTGATAAGAAATATGAGTTATTTTGACTAATCATTTATGAGATTGGGCTGTGTCCTGAATGGAGCATTCCACCTCTGATGCAGCGTGATCTCTCTCTTACAGAACGGCGAGGCTTCTCTCTTCGAGGTGAATATCCGTTACGTCGGTGGGCTGCTCTCTGCGTACTACCTGACAGGAGAGGAGGTAAGATTCATTAATGTCTATTATACCCCTCGATTCAGGAAGAACCGGTCTCTTCCTTTATTGAGATTTGGCCCTGCATTTTGAATGATGAAGGAGTTGTGTTGCAAAGTCATAAAACACACACACACACACACAAACAGAAACAGGAAATGTCATCACATAGTCAGTGTGTAAAACATTTCTCAGCTCACATAACTCCCACATGCCCTTTTCCAGGCATGACCACATTACTGTCACAGACATACAGCGCAAGCACACATCTGCACTGACCCACATGTGACCCTCTGCATTTACCAATCTATGACCAATGTACTATGAACAGAGTGGAGGTCAAGCGTGCTATATAAAATAACATCTGCCCAAGCATAGTACATGACATGATGCTCTAGGCTGTTCAGATGAAGTGGGGACAATCCATGCTGACGCCAAATTAATGGAAAACAAGTCCAATGACATAGGAGCGCTTGAGAGTCGGCTTAATGGACATTGATTTGGAGGCTGAGTGAGTCAGGGAGAGAAAGCACAACATTTCTCTACTGCAGAATATTCGTGAAATATGAATATACACTACAGATCAAAAGTTTTAGAACACCTACTCATTCAAGGGTTTTTCTTAATTTTTAAAACTATATTCTACATTGTAGAATAATAGTGAAGTCATCAACACTATGAAATAACACATATGGAATCATGTAGAAAGCAAAAAAGTGTTAAACAAATCAAAGTGTATTTTATATTTGAGATTCTTCAAATAGCCACTCTTTGCCTTGATGACAGCTTTGCACACTCTTGGCATTCTCTCAACCAGCTTCTTGAGGTAGTTACCTGGAATGCATTTCAATAAACCGGTGTACCTTGTTAAAAGTTTGTTTGTGGAATTTCTTTCTTTCTTAATAATGTGTTTGAGCCAATCAGTTGTGTTGTGACAAGGTAAGGGGGTATACAGAAGATAGTCCTATTTTGTAAAAGACCACGTCCATATTATGGCAAGAACAGCACAAATAAGCAAAGAGAAATGACAGTGCATCATTACTTTAAGACATGAAGGTCAGTCAATATGGAATATTTCAAGAACTTTGAAGATTTCTTCAAGTGCAGTTGCAAAAAACATCAAGGGCTTTGATGAAACTGGCTCTCATGAGGACCGCCACAGGAATGGAAGACCCAGAGTTACCTCTGCTGCAGAGGATACGTTCATAAGAGTTAACGGCACCTCAGAAATTGCAGCCCAAATAAATGCTTCACAGAGTTCAAGTAACAGACACTTGTAAACATCAACTGTTCAGAGAAGACTGTGTGAATCAGGCCTTCATGGTCGAATTGCCGCAAAGAAACCACTACAAAAGGAATCCAATAAGAAAAAGAGACTTGCTTGGGCCAAGAAACACAGGCAATTGACATTAGTGGAAATTTGTCCTTTGGTCTGGAGTCCAAATTGGAGATTGTTGGTTCCAACTGCCATGTCTTTGTGAGATGCAGTGTATTTCCCAACGTAAAGCATGGAGGAGGAGGTGTTATGGTGTGGGGGTGCTTTGCTGGTGACACTGTCTGTGATTTATTTAGAATTCATGGAACACTTAACCAGCATATCTACCACATCATTCTGCAGCGAGACACCATCCCATTTGGTTTGGGCTTAGTGGGACTATCATTTGTTTTTCAACTGGACAATGACCCAACACACCTCCAGGCTGTGTAAGGGCTATTTGACCAAGAAGTAGAGTGATGGAGTACTGCATCAGATGACCTGGCCTCCACAATCCCTTCAACCAAATTAAGATAGTTTGGGATGAGTCGGACCGCAGAGTAAAGGAAAAGCAGCCAACAAGTGCTCAGCACATGTGGAAACTCCTTCAAGACTGTTGGAAAAACATTTCAGGTGATGCTGGTTGAGAGAATGCCAAGAGTGTGCGAAGCTGTCATCAAGGCAAAAGGTGGCTTTTGAAGAATCTCAAATACATTTTGATTTGTTTAACACTTTTTTGATCACTACATGATTCCATATGTGCTATTTCATAGTTTTGATGTCTTCACTATTATTCTACAATGTAGAAAATAGTACAAATAAAAATAAACCCTTGAATGAGTAGGTGTTCTAAAACGTTTGATCAGTAGTGTATGTGGAAAAGAACAGTGTGTAAAATCAATATTGTCACATTATATCACCATACAGCCCACATAGCACCAAACTCAGTTTAGATTTTTTTGATGTGGATGCCTGTTGCTTGAGCTTCAATTCATTCACACACAACTGTCATCATTGTTTATACCCATTGCAATTATTAATGGTTATACTTCTTATAGTAAATTGCTCTTTCAAAGAGCATACAGTGGAAATGTTCATATTAATCAGAAGTTGGTAAACAAATTGTTTGCCTAGGAAGCCTTCCTCATAACTTCCCTCATTTCTCTCTCATGTTTGGAGTAGAGGAGGATAGAATCTGATTAGACATTGTGAAATGCACTTTAAATTCTTCTTGCGAAATGCAAATGCAATCAGATGAGTAAAATTGCTATAGGCAGCCCTTACATCCCTTCTCATAGTCTGTCACTCCTAAAGCTGCAATGGGGTTCACACTGGCATTTGTGTTTGTTTTCCGTGACATTTCTCGGTGCTGTAAGTACATATTAGGACATACTGTACAAGGTAACTGCTAATCAGTGGAGGCTCCTCAGAGGAGGAAGGGGAGGACCATACTCAGTGATTTTCAGATTTTTTTTTTTACAATTAAAAAGTTATCCTTTTTAGATAACCATACTAAATATAATCACATCACCAAATAATTGATTAAAACATACTATTTTGCAATGAAGGTCTACAGTAGCATAGGATAGCACAATGGTGTAGCCAGAGGATGCTAGTGTCCATCCTCCTCTGGGTACAATAACTTCAATACAAAACCTAGGAGGTTCATGGTTCTCACCCCCTTCCATAGACTTACACAGTAATTATGATAACTTCCAGAGGACGTCCTTCAACCTATCAGAGCTCTTGCAGCAGGAATTGTCATGTTGTCCACCCAATCAAAGAATCTGAGAATGAATCTAGTACTGAAAGCATATGATACAGCTAGCTAGCACTGCAGTGCATAAAATGTGGTGAGTAGTTGACTCAAAAAGAGAGAAAGACAATAGTTGAACAGTTTTTAACAAATTAATTTCTTCCAAAATGAAGGATAATTTTTTTCCAGTTTCACTTACTTAGCTAGCAAATGCAGCTAGCGAGTTTAGCCTACTCAAACACCCTGCTCAAACAGAAGGATGATATGTTAGCTAGCTGGCTATGACTATCCAACACAACACTGGAACTCTTCCAAGTCAAGGTAAGCTTTTGGTTTTATTAATTTATTGCCACCGGGGCCCGCCGGTGTAACTGCTTACTGACTGTACACTGTAACGTCACTGCATGATTGTAGCGTGTTTACTAACATATTAGCTCTATTATCTATGTTGACTAGGACGTTACTTTAGCTAATATGGTGACAACGATGTAGGCTGCGTGTAGCTGTTATGTTTTTTCGATTGGTCACATACAGCTGATGTGTTTTGAATTGACGTCCACAAGTGACAAAGGGAAAAGATGAGAGTTGGAGAGCCCATAGATGCGAGAAGGAATACAACCTGGCTTTTATGAAAGTGAACTGTGTTTACGTATGATCAAGGGAGTATTCATTCCGTCGATTCTGTTGAAAAAATGATCTTAAACGGAACAAAATGGGGATAAACATATCTGCATTTTCCCAATAGAAACTCTTGTTTGCAATTGTTGGACTAATGATTACACCCTATATCAGCTAGATGCAGGCTAGAGGGAGCAAGGCGGTATTGAATGTGTCACTGTCTGTCCATTTGTCACTGTCTGTCCATTTGTCACTGTCTGTCACTTCAAAGTTTTCTCTCTGCCTTTTGTGTGCCTACGTTGTAAACTTTTGTTCATAGGCCAGGTTGTAGCAACGTCATGATGGGTATATGTCACGTTCTGACCATAGTTCTGTTATTTTATTCTTTGTTGTAGTATGGTCAGAGCGTGAGTTGGGGTGGGCAGTCTTTGTTTGTTTTTCTATGTTGGTTTTTGTGTTCGGCCTAGTATGGTTCTCAATCAGAGGCAGGTGTCGTTAGTTGTCTCTGATTGAGAATCATACTTAGGTAGCCTGGGTTTCACTTTTGGTTTGTGGGTGTTTGTTTCCGTGTGAGTGTTTTGGCCACACGGTACTGTTTCGGTTTTGTAAATTCACGTTGTTATTTTCTGTTTAGTGTTCTGAGTTTGAATTAAAAATCATCATGAACACTTACAACGCTGCGCTTTGGTCCGATCCTTACTCCTCCTCTGACGAAGAGGAGGAAATCCCTTACAGTATAAGGATGTAATATCCTAAACCTATCGCTGTTACATTGAACTGGGTGAATGGAATATGAATGACAGTCATCTAATATGCTGTCATCTTTTTTATTTTATTTTAATTTGACCTATTTAACTAGGCATGTCAGTTAAGAACCAATTCTTATATTCAATGACGGCCTAGGAACAGTGCCTTGTTCAGGGGCAGATCGACAGATTTTTACTTTGCCAAATCGGTGGATTTCGATCTTGCAACCTTTCGGTTACAAGTCCAATGCTCTAACCACCAGGTTACCTGCCGTAATATAAATAAGGCCATGCTCATAAAAATGTTTTTTTGTCCTCCCTCATCATAAACTGCACTGACCACAACTGCTGCCAATTTAAAGGAAACACCAACATATAGGGTCTTGGGCCACCATGAGCCAGAACAGCTTCTCAGTGCACCTTGGCATAGATTCTACAAGTGCCCAGAACTTTATTGGAGGGATGCGACACCGTTTTTCCACAAGAAATTATATACTTTGGTGTTTTGTTGATGGTGGTGCAAAGCACTGTCTCTCAGGCGCCGCTCCAATCTCTCATAAGTATTAAATTGTGTTGAGACCTGGTGACTGAGACGTCCACGGCGTATGGTTTACATCGTTTTCATGCTCATCAAACCATTCAGGGGCCACTCGTGCCCTGTGGATGGGGGCATTGTCATCAATAGCCATGGTAGCCAAAATAATGGGCAAAAATAAGGCCCAGCATTTTTATACATGATGACACGTATTAACTCAGGAAACACACCTGTGTGTACGTACCTGCGTTCAATTTACTTTGTATCCCTCATTAACTCAAATGTTTCCTTTATTTTGACAGTTACCACATCATACAGTTGAGTGAAGTACAGAAGTGTGTTCTCCCTCTCATTCTTCGTTTGAGGTGGTGTAGTGCTACAGGGTTACGGTGTGCCATCCCATTCCACACTGCCCGGCCCAGGACAACGGGTCTGCTGGAGCGAGATTTATTGTCTCCGTCTCCAACCGCCACCCCTCTTCTCCTGTTTTACCCTCCACACATGATGAGAGAGGCAAATTGAGAAGCCACCTTTTCCTGGAACCATTCTCGAGTTAGCAGGGAACGTAAATCACTTTAGACAGTTAACAGGGGGTAATACAGGTGTGTGTGTGTGTGTGTGTGTGTGCGTGTGTGTGTGTGCGCGCGCGCCAGGGTTTCCGTTAGCTGGTAATAGCCAAAATGAAAAGCCGATAAGTAAAATTGCCGCTGGCATATTTAGCATATTCATTGATTGAAATAAGTCGATATACTGTAGCATGAGAGATGCTGATGCAGCTCAAACAGCTGTTTGTTGCTACTGGAGTTAAAGATGTGCTTTAATAAACCCAATCATTGCACAACAATTCTAAAGGCGATTGCGTGTAAAAAAAAATACATTTAAAAAAAAACGAACAATGGCCACGATTAAAAAGAGCTACTATTTTTATTTATCAACTGGTAAGTGAAGTGCGCTTCCCATTCGCCATTTAACTGCATAGGCAGCTAGGCAGGGTTCAGCACGTCACACACCACTTTGTAATGAGCTGGAGGCAGTATGCATTTTGAAAACATATACTTCATCGTTTGAAACGTGAACATTTTACTATATATTATGAGGCATATCTTACCTTGCTTCAAAGTAGCCTTCCCAAAATCAAACTAACCTAAACTAACTAACTTATTTTATAAAGACTTCCATATACTATTGAAACCAGTAGTCGTCGTCTCTCGTGTTTTATTGGTTTTCAAATCAACTTTCTTTCATTGTCCAGCAGCCAAATGCACAATCCTAATCATATTAGCAACCCATGTTAGTTGTTGAATGTTTAGATCCTTCCCTCTTTTTCCTAACGGATATTTTCATCTCTGTCACATGAAACCTGTCATGTATTGTCATGTTGTGTCCTGTTCCTGTTCTTTCTCTTCACCCTGTCTCCCTCTGCTGGTCGTATTAGGTTACCTTTTCTTCCCCTCTTTCCCCCAGCTGTTCCTTGTCTTCTCTAACTACCTAGTTCACCCCTTTTCCCACCTGTTCCCTTTTTCCCTCTGATTAGGTCTCTATATCTCTCTCTGTTCCTGCTCCTGTCTTTGTCGGATTCTCGTTTGTGTTACTCATGCCTGAACCAGACTATCGTCGTGTTTGCTGCAACCTTGTCCTGTCCTGTCGGAATCTGCCTGTTCATCTAACCTTGTCCTGTCCTGTCGGAATCTGCCTGTCCATCTGAGCCTACGTGTGTTTCGTCATTAAAGAAACTCTGTTTTGTTAATTCGCTTTTGGGTCCTCATTCACGCACCTGACAGAAGAATCCGACCAAGAATGGACCCAGCGACTTCGGATCCTCTCCACTCAGCCGTCGAGATCCAGGGAGCGATGCTAGGCAGACACGAGCAGGAATTGTCTGCTGCTCGACATGCCGTTGAGACCCTGGCCACCCAAGTCTCCAACCTCACAGAACAGGTTCACCATCTCCGCCTCGATCCACCGGCCACTTCCAGGGCTTTCGAATCTCCGGAGCCCAGAATCAATAACCCGCCGTGTTACTCTGGGGAGCCCACTGAATGCCGCTCGTTCCTCACCCAGTGTGATATTGTGTTTTCTCTCCAGCCCAACACTTACTCCAGGAGCACTGCTCGTATCGCCTACGTCATATCTCTCCTTACTGGACGGGCTCGTGAGTGGGGCACGGCAATCTGGGAGGCAAGGGCTGAGTGTACTAACCAGTATCAGGACTTTAAGGAGGAGATGATACGGGTTTTTGATCGATCTGTTTTTGGGGAGGAGGCTTCCAGGGTCCTGTCTTCCCTATGTCAAGGTAATCGATCCATAACAGACTACTCTATTGAGTTTCGCACTCTTGCTGCCTCCAGTGGCTGGAACGAGCCGGCTTTGCTCGCTCGTTTTCTGGAGGGTCTCCGCGCAGAGGTAAAGGATGAGATTCTCTCCCGGGAGGTTCCTTCCAGCGTGGATTCCTTGATTGAACTCGCTATTCGCATTGAGCGACGGGTTGATCTTCGTCACCGAGCTCGTGGAAAGGAGCTCGCGTTCTCCGTTGCCCCCCTCTCCGCATCACTACCATCTTCCTCTGCCGGCTCGGGTGCTGAGCCTATGCAGCTGGGAGGTATCCGCATCTCGACTAAAGAGAGGGAACGGAGAATCACCAACCGCCTCTGTCTCTATTGCGGTTCCGCTGGTCATTTTGTCACTTCATGTCCAGTAAAAGCCAGAGCTCATCAGTAAGCGGAGGGCTACTGGTGAGCGCTACTACTCCTGTCTCTCCTTCAAGATCCTGCACTACCTTGTCGGTCCATCTACGCTGGACCGGTTCGTCAGCTTCCTGCAGTGCCTTGATAGACTCTGGGGCGGAGGGCTGTTTTATGGACGAGACCTGGGCTCGGGAACATGACATTCCTCTCAGACAGTTAAGGGAGCCCACGGCCTTGTTCGCCTTGGATGGTAGTCCTCTCCCCAGGATTCAGCGTGAGACGCTACCTTTAACCCTCACTGTCTCTGGTAATCATAGCGAAACCATTTATTTTTTAATTTTTCGTTCACCTTTTACACCTGTTGTTTTGGGCCATCCCTGGCTAGTTTGTCATAATCCTTCTATTAATTGGTCTAGTAATTCTATCCTCTCCTGGAACGTCTCTTGTCATGTGAAATGTTTAATGTCTGCTGTCCCTCCTGTTTCCTCTGTCTCTTCTTCACAGGAGGAGCCTGGAGATTTGACAGGGGTGCCGGAGGAATATCACGATCTGCGCACGGTGTTCAGTCGGTCCAGGGCCACCTCTCTTCCTCCACACCGGTCGTATGATTGTAGTATTGATCTCCTTCCGGGAACCACTCCCCCCCGGGGTAGACTATACTCTCTGTCGGCTCCCGAACGTAAGGCTCTCGAAGATTATTTGTCTGTAGCTCTTGCCGCCGGTACCATAGTTCCCTCCTCCTCTCCCGCCGGAGCGGGGTTTTTTTTTGTTAAGAAGAAGGACGGGTCCCTGCGCCCCTGCATAGATTATCGAGGGCTGAATGACATAACAGTGAAGAATCGTTATCCGCTTCCTCTTATGTCTTCAGCCTTCGAGATCCTGCAGGGAGCCAGGTTTTTCACTAAGTTGGACCTTCGTAACGCTTACCATCTCGTGCGCATCAGGGAGGGGGACGAGTGGAAGACGGCGTTTAACACTCCGTTAGGGCACTTTGAATACCGGGTTCTTCCTTTCGGCCTCGCTAACGCTCCAGCTGTCTTTCAGGCATTAGTCAATGATGTCCTGAGAGACATGCTGAACATCTTTGTTTTCGTTTACCTTGACGATATCCTGATTTTTTCACCGTCACTCCAGATTCATGTTCAGCACGTTCGACGTGTCCTCCAGCGCCTTTTAGAGAATTGTCTTTTTGTGAAGGCTGAGAAGTGCACTTTTCATGCCTCCTCCGTCACATTTCTCGGTTCTGTTATTTCCGCTGAAGGCATTAAGATGGATCCCGCTAAGGTCCAAGCTGTCATTGATTGGCCCGTCCCTAAGTCACGCGTCGAGCTGCAGCGCTTTCTCGGCTTCGCGAACTTCTATCGTCGTTTCATCCGTAATTTCGGTCAGGTGGCAGCTCCTCTCACAGCCCTTACTTCTGTCAAGACGTGCTTTAAGTGGTCCGTTTCCGCCCAGGGAGCTTTTGATCTCCTCAAGAATCGTTTTACATCCGCACCTATCCTTGTTACACCTGACGTCTCTAGACAGTTCGTTGTCGAGGTTGACGCGTCAGAGGTGGGCGTGGGAGCCATTCTTTCTCAGCGCTCCCTCTCTGACGACAAGGTCCACCCTTGCGCGTATTTTTCTCATCGCCTGTCGCCGTCGGAACGTAACTATGATGTGGGAAACCGCGAACTGCTCGCCATCCGCTTAGCCCTAGGCGAATGGCGACAGTGGTTGGAGGGGGCGACCGTTCCTTTTGTCGTTTGGACTGACCATAGGAACCTTGAGTACATCCGTTCTGCCAAACGACTTAATGCGCGTCAGGCGCGCTGGGCGCTGTTTTTCGCTCGTTTCGAGTTCGTGATTTCTTATCGTCCGGGCTCTAAGAACACCAAGCCTGATGCTTTATCTCGTCTCTTCAGTTCTTCCGTAGCCTCCACTGACCCCGAGGGGATTCTCCCTGAGGGGCGTGTTGTCGGGTTGACTGTCTGGGGAATTGAGAGGCAGGTAAAGCAAGCACTCACTCACACTCCGTCGCCGCGCGCTTGTCCTAGGAACCTTCTTTTCGTTCCCGTTCCTACTCGTCTGGCCGTTCTTCAGTGGGCTCACTCTGCCAAGTTAGCCGGCCACCCTGGCGTTCGGGGTACGCTTGCTTCCATTCGCCAGCGTTTTTGGTGGCCCACCCGGGAGCATGACACGCGTCGTTTCGTGGCTGCTTGTTCGGTCTGCGCGCAGACTAAGTCCGGTAACTCCCCTCCTGCCGGCCGTCTCAGGCCGCTTCCCATTCCCTCTCGACCGTGGTCTCACATCGCCTTAGATTTTGTCACCGGACTGCCTTCGTCAGCGGGGAAGACTGTTATTCTTACGGTTGTCGATAGGTTCTCTAAGGCGGCTCATTTTATTCCCCTTGCTAAGCTTCCTTCTGCTAAAGAGACGGCACAAATCATCATCGAGAATGTTTTCAGAATTCATGGCCTTCCGTCAGACGTCGTTTCGGACAGAGGTCCGCAATTCACGTCTCAATTTTGGAGGGAGTTTTGCCGTTTGATTGGGGCTTCCGTCAGTCTCTCTTCCGGCTTTCACCCCCAGTCTAACGGTCAAGCAGAACGGGCCAATCAGACTATTGGTCGCATCTTACGCAGTCTTTCTTTTCGCAACCCTGCGTCTTGGTCAGAACAGCTCCCCTGGGCAGAATACGCCCACAACTCGCTTCCTTCGTCTGCGACCGGGCTATCTCCTTTTCAGAGTAGCCTCGGGTACCAGCCTCCGCTGTTCTCATCTCAGTTCGCCGAGTCCAGCGTCCCCTCCGCTCAGGCTTTTGTCCAACGTTGCGAGCGCACCTGGAAGAGGGTCAGGTCTGCACTTTGCCGTTATAGGGCGCAGACTGTGAGAGCTGCTAATAAACGTAGAACTAAGAGTCCTAGATATTGTCGCGGTCAGAGAGTTTGGCTCTCCACTCAGAACCTTCCCCTTAAGACAGCTTCTCGCAAGTTGACCCCGCGGTTCATTGGTCCGTTCCGTATTTCTCAGATCATTAATCCTGTCGCAGTGCGACTTCTTCTTCCGCGATATCTTCATCGCGTCCACCCGGTCTTCCATGTCTCCTGTGTTAAGCCCGTTCTTCGCGCCCCCGCTCGTCTTCCCCCCCCCCCCCCATCCTTGTCGAGGGCGCACCTATCTACAGGGTCCGTAAGATTTTGGACATGCGTCCTCGGGGCCGTGGTCACCAGTACCTAGTGGATTGGGAGGGGTACGGTCCTGAGGAGAGGAGTTGGGTTCCCTCTCGGGACGTGCTGGACCGTTCGCTGATCGATGATTTCCTCCGTTGCCGCCAGGTTTCCTCCTCGAGTGCGCCAGGAGGCGCTCGGTGAGTGGGGGGGTACTGTCATGTATTGTCATGTTGTGTCCTGTTCCTGTTCTTTCTCTTCACCCTGTCTCCCTCTGCTGGTCGTATTAGGTTACCTTTTCTTCCCCTCTTTCCCCCAGCTGTTCCTTGTCTTCTCTAACTACCTAGTTCACCCCTTTTCCCACCTGTTCCCTTTTTCCCTCTGATTAGGTCTCTATATCTCTCTCTGTTCCTGCTCCTGTCTTTGTCGGATTCTCGTTTGTGTTACTCATGCCTGAACCAGACTATCGTCGTGTTTGCTGCAACCTTGTCCTGTCCTGTCGGAATCTGCCTGTTCATCTAACCTTGTCCTGTCCTGTCGGAATCTGCCTGTCCATCTGAGCCTACGTGTGTTTCGTCATTAAAGAAACTCTGTTTTGTTAATTCGCTTTTGGGTCCTCATTCACGCACCTGACAGAAGAATCCGACCAAGAATGGACCCAGCGACTTCGGATCCTCTCCACTCAGCCGTCGAGATCCAGGGAGCGATGCTAGGCAGACACGAGCAGGAATTGTCTGCTGCTCGACATGCCGTTGAGACCCTGGCCACCCAAGTCTCCAACCTCACAGAACAGGTTCACCATCTCCGCCTCGATCCACCGGCCACTTCCAGGGCTTTCGAATCTCCGGAGCCCAGAATCAATAACCCGCCGTGTTACTCTGGGGAGCCCACTGAATGCCGCTCGTTCCTCACCCAGTGTGATATTGTGTTTTCTCTCCAGCCCAACACTTACTCCAGGAGCACTGCTCGTATCGCCTACGTCATATCTCTCCTTACTGGACGGGCTCGTGAGTGGGGCACGGCAATCTGGGAGGCAAGGGCTGAGTGTACTAACCAGTATCAGGACTTTAAGGAGGAGATGATACGGGTTTTTGATCGATCTGTTTTTGGGGAGGAGGCTTCCAGGGTCCTGTCTTCCCTATGTCAAGGTAATCGATCCATAACAGACTACTCTATTGAGTTTCGCACTCTTGCTGCCTCCAGTGGCTGGAACGAGCCGGCTTTGCTCGCTCGTTTTCTGGAGGGTCTCCGCGCAGAGGTAAAGGATGAGATTCTCTCCCGGGAGGTTCCTTCCAGCGTGGATTCCTTGATTGAACTCGCTATTCGCATTGAGCGACGGGTTGATCTTCGTCACCGAGCTCGTGGAAAGGAGCTCGCGTTCTCCGTTGCCCCCCTCTCCGCATCACTACCATCTTCCTCTGCCGGCTCGGGTGCTGAGCCTATGCAGCTGGGAGGTATCCGCATCTCGACTAAAGAGAGGGAACGGAGAATCACCAACCGCCTCTGTCTCTATTGCGGTTCCGCTGGTCATTTTGTCACTTCATGTCCAGTAAAAGCCAGAGCTCATCAGTAAGCGGAGGGCTACTGGTGAGCGCTACTACTCCTGTCTCTCCTTCAAGATCCTGCACTACCTTGTCGGTCCATCTACGCTGGACCGGTTCGTCAGCTTCCTGCAGTGCCTTGATAGACTCTGGGGCGGAGGGCTGTTTTATGGACGAGACCTGGGCTCGGGAACATGACATTCCTCTCAGACAGTTAAGGGAGCCCACGGCCTTGTTCGCCTTGGATGGTAGTCCTCTCCCCAGGATTCAGCGTGAGACGCTACCTTTAACCCTCACTGTCTCTGGTAATCATAGCGAAACCATTTATTTTTTAATTTTTCGTTCACCTTTTACACCTGTTGTTTTGGGCCATCCCTGGCTAGTTTGTCATAATCCTTCTATTAATTGGTCTAGTAATTCTATCCTCTCCTGGAACGTCTCTTGTCATGTGAAATGTTTAATGTCTGCTGTCCCTCCTGTTTCCTCTGTCTCTTCTTCACAGGAGGAGCCTGGAGATTTGACAGGGGTGCCGGAGGAATATCACGATCTGCGCACGGTGTTCAGTCGGTCCAGGGCCACCTCTCTTCCTCCACACCGGTCGTATGATTGTAGTATTGATCTCCTTCCGGGAACCACTCCCCCCCCGGGGTAGACTATACTCTCTGTCGGCTCCCGAACGTAAGGCTCTCGAAGATTATTTGTCTGTAGCTCTTGCCGCCGGTACCATAGTTCCCTCCTCCTCTCCCGCCGGAGCGGGTTTTTTTTTTGTTAAGAAGAAGGACGGGTCCCTGCGCCCCTGCATAGATTATCGAGGGCTGAATGACATAACAGTGAAGAATCGTTATCCGCTTCCTCTTATGTCTTCAGCCTTCGAGATCCTGCAGGGAGCCAGGTTTTTCACTAAGTTGGACCTTCGTAACGCTTACCATCTCGTGCGCATCAGGGAGGGGGACGAGTGGAAGACGGCGTTTAACACTCCGTTAGGGCACTTTGAATACCGGGTTCTTCCTTTCGGCCTCGCTAACACTCCAGCTGTCTTTCAGGCATTAGTCAATGATGTCCTGAGAGACATGCTGAACATCTTTGTTTTCGTTTACCTTGACGATATCCTGATTTTTTCACCGTCACTCCAGATTCATGTTCAGCACGTTCGACGTGTCCTCCAGCGCCTTTTAGAGAATTGTCTTTTTGTGAAGGCTGAGAAGTGCACTTTTCATGCCTCCTCCGTCACATTTCTCGGTTCTGTTATTTCCGCTGAAGGCATTAAGATGGATCCCGCTAAGGTCCAAGCTGTCATTGATTGGCCCGTCCCTAAGTCACGCGTCGAGCTGCAGCGCTTTCTCGGCTTCGCGAACTTCTATCGTCGTTTCATCCGTAATTTCGGTCAGGTGGCAGCTCCTCTCACAGCCCTTACTTCTGTCAAGACGTGCTTTAAGTGGTCCGTTTCCGCCCAGGGAGCTTTTGATCTCCTCAAGAATCGTTTTACATCCGCACCTATCCTTGTTACACCTGACGTCTCTAGACAGTTCGTTGTCGAGGTTGACGCGTCAGAGGTGGGCGTGGGAGCCATTCTTTCTCAGCGCTCCCTCTCTGACGACAAGGTCCACCCTTGCGCGTATTTTTCTCATCGCCTGTCGCCGTCGGAACGTAACTATGATGTGGGAAACCGCGAACTGCTCGCCATCCGCTTAGCCCTAGGCGAATGGCGACAGTGGTTGGAGGGGGCGACCGTTCCTTTTGTCGTTTGGACTGACCATAGGAACCTTGAGTACATCCGTTCTGCCAAACGACTTAATGCGCGTCAGGCGCGCTGGGCGCTGTTTTTCGCTCGTTTCGAGTTCGTGATTTCTTATCGTCCGGGCTCTAAGAACACCAAGCCTGATGCTTTATCTCGTCTCTTCAGTTCTTCAGTAGCCTCCACTGACCCCGAGGGGATTCTCCCTGAGGGGCGTGTTGTCGGGTTGACTGTCTGGGGAATTGAGAGGCAGGTAAAGCAAGCACTCACTCACACTCCGTCGCCGCGCGCTTGTCCTAGGAACCTTCTTTTCGTTCCCGTTCCTACTCGTCTGGCCGTTCTTCAGTGGGCTCACTCTGCCAAGTTAGCCGGCCACCCTGGCGTTCGGGGTACGCTTGCTTCCATTCGCCAGCGTTTTTGGTGGCCCACCCGGGAGCATGACACGCGTCGTTTCGTGGCTGCTTGTTCGGTCTGCGCGCAGACTAAGTCCGGTAACTCCCCTCCTGCCGGCCGTCTCAGGCCGCTTCCCATTCCCTCTCGACCGTGGTCTCACATCGCCTTAGATTTTGTCACCGGACTGCCTTCGTCAGCGGGGAAGACTGTTATTCTTACGGTTGTCGATAGGTTCTCTAAGGCGGCTCATTTTATTCCCCTTGCTAAGCTTCCTTCTGCTAAAGAGACGGCACAAATCATCATCGAGAATGTTTTCAGAATTCATGGCCTTCCGTCAGACGTCGTTTCGGACAGAGGTCCGCAATTCACGTCTCAATTTTGGAGGGAGTTTTGCCGTTTGATTGGGGCTTCCGTCAGTCTCTCTTCCGGCTTTCACCCCCAGTCTAACGGTCAAGCAGAACGGGCCAATCAGACTATTGGTCGCATCTTACGCAGTCTTTCTTTTCGCAACCCTGCGTCTTGGTCAGAACAGCTCCCCTGGGCAGAATACGCCCACAACTCGCTTCCTTCGTCTGCGACCGGGCTATCTCCTTTTCAGAGTAGCCTCGGGTACCAGCCTCCGCTGTTCTCATCTCAGTTCGCCGAGTCCAGCGTCCCCTCCGCTCAGGCTTTTGTCCAACGTTGCGAGCGCACCTGGAAGAGGGTCAGGTCTGCACTTTGCCGTTATAGGGCGCAGACTGTGAGAGCTGCTAATAAACGTAGAACTAAGAGTCCTAGATATTGTCGCGGTCAGAGAGTTTGGCTCTCCACTCAGAACCTTCCCCTTAAGACAGCTTCTCGCAAGTTGACCCCGCGGTTCATTGGTCCGTTCCGTATTTCTCAGATCATTAATCCTGTCGCAGTGCGACTTCTTCTTCCGCGATATCTTCGTCGCGTCCACCCGGTCTTCCATGTCTCCTGTGTTAAGCCCGTTCTTCGCGCCCCCGCTCGTCTTCCCCCCCCCCCCCATCCTTGTCGAGGGCGCACCTATCTACAGGGTCCGTAAGATTTTGGACATGCGTCCTCGGGGCCGTGGTCACCAGTACCTAGTGGATTGGGAGGGGTACGGTCCTGAGGAGAGGAGTTGGGTTCCCTCTCGGGACGTGCTGGACCGTTCGCTGATCGATGATTTCCTCCGTTGCCGCCAGGTTTCCTCCTCGAGTGCGCCAGGAGGCGCTCGGTGAGTGGGGGGGTACTGTCATGTATTGTCATGTTGTGTCCTGTTCCTGTTCTTTCTCTTCACCCTGTCTCCCTCTGCTGGTCGTATTAGGTTACCTTTTCTTCCCCTCTTTCCCCCAGCTGTTCCTTGTCTTCTCTAACTACCTAGTTCACCCCTTTTCCCACCTGTTCCCTTTTTCCCTCTGATTAGGTCTCTATATCTCTCTCTGTTCCTGCTCCTGTCTTTGTCGGATTCTCGTTTGTGTTACTCATGCCTGAACCAGACTATCGTCGTGTTTGCTGCAACCTTGTCCTGTCCTGTCGGAATCTGCCTGTTCATCTAACCTTGTCCTGTCCTGTCGGAATCTGCCTGTCCATCTGAGCCTACGTGTGTTTCGTCATTAAAGAAACTCTGTTTTGTTAATTCGCTTTTGGGTCCTCATTCACGCACCTGACAAAACCGCTCACAATGGTGTTTTCCTGCTATTTGCATTATGGAAGGAACATTCGCGCATAGCGGCATTGCTGCACTTATAATTTGAAGAAATAAATGTTTATCAACATTTTATGCTTAATTAACATTCTGATCTGTTGCATGTGCCTTATTGCTTTTTAATAATAAAACTCAATCGCTGTTCTCAAAAAAAGACGATTCAATGCAGCGCGTAGTGGCTTAGAGTAGGCCTAGGCTATGTCAGATTGCCTATATTTCTTCTCCTTTCTTTGCACAGGAAAATGTTGGCCTTTTTATAAACACATTTCATGCAATTCTCCTCCACTTTCTATGACTGGAGACATTTGTAGAATATTTTGAATACGAGACAAATTACAGGGTAGCCAACTCTCCTCACACTGACAAAAAGATCAATAAGAATATCCATATGTTAGGCCTACGAACAGCGGAGACACAAATACAAAACAACGTCCATCTAACCTGGAGGAGAAAATTGTCCCCCCCCCTCCCCCCCAAAAAACCCCAGTGTCACTGCCCTAATGATGAAGACAGTCAATATGCACGCTCACCGGGGATATGGCCAATGTTCTCCGCTAGTGGACTTAAACTAAAACTTTTTCCACAATTGTATTTTTTAAATATTGAGATATGCCTGGCGGTGTCTCTCTGCCTTTAACTGACAGTCTCAACTCAACAATCGTCTATTTGGTATTTGCCGCGCACTCTTCCTGTCACACCCTGACCATAGTTTGCTTTGTATGTTTCTATGTTTTGGTTGGTCAGGGTGTGAGCTGAGTGGGCATTCTATGTTACATGTCTAGTTTGTCTAGTTCTATGTTTGGCCTGATATGGTTCTCAATCAGAGGCAGGTGTTCGTCATTGTCTCTGATTGGGAACCATATTTAGGTAGCCTGTTTGGTGTTGGGTTTTGTGGGTGATTGTCCTTGTTCCTGTCTCTGTGTTACTTTGCACCAGTATTAGGCTGGTTCGGTTTTCGTGTTATGTTTATTGTTTTTGATCGTGTTTACTTTGTTTGATTAAACATGGATCGCAATAGCCACGCCGCATTTCGGTCCGACTCTCTTTCCCATACAGAAAACCGTTACACTTCCCAAATTCCAGGCCCTTTACAACTGTAGGCTACGCCATTTAAAAACCATCCACAGAGGCTAATGATCCTCTGTGGCCCAATCATGCTTTCTGGTGTACTAGCCTACGTTGAATGATTTGATTGATTTCTGTATAGATAGGAGTAAGCGAATTAGGCTATATCATTTTGGTGTTCCACTTATGTATTCTAACATCCTCAAATTGCTCGTGGGTATTTGGTAAGAATGACGCGCGCCGTTGCATCCCAGTTGCATGTTCTGTTGAGATGAATTACCATATTTCCGTCGTTCTGAGAACCGCGGGTGGACATCCTAATCAGGTTATTCAACCAATGCATATGGGTCCAGTACATTTCTTATATGTCCAGTACATTTCCTATATGTCCAGTACATTAAAATGCTGCCAGTCAAGTCTCCGCTGCCACATTTTCCTAACGGAAACCCTGGTGTGTACATATTATGGGACAGCAGAACCAGTTTCACTGGAGGACATTTGGCAGCACCCGATGGTAAATTGATGTTCGAGAACAATGATGACTCCGTGTGGGATTGAGATGAGAAGTGCTTAGATTAGGCCAGAGTAACACCTGCCCATTCATAATGCTGGTGGTATGATTGGGTCTGTTGCTGGCGTAGATAGAGACCCATGGGGGTCCTTGGCTTACAGTTTGACCACTGCCCCCAGGTTAAGTACCTTGCATAAAGGGTTCTCTCTGGTCAGTGCTCTAACCGCAATGCTGAATCGTTGTTTTATGGTTTATGCTGTATTCTTCAAGCTCTTGTTTCACTCAGGTTGTTCTGTTAGTATACTGCTGTACACTCTTAGGGGGGAAAATGGTGCTATCTACAAACTTAAAAGATCCTTCGGCTGTCGCCATAGGAGAAACCTTCGAATGACCCTTTTTTTGTTCCAGGTAGAACCCTTTTGGTTCGAGGTTGAACCATTTTGGGTTCAGTCAACCTTGTGTGAAAATTGCAGTGGGCAGAGTGGAGGACAGACAGACAGGCAGAAGAAGAGGCAGTGTGGAGGGAAGTACATTCATTTGTTCAGGAGAGAGAGGGTGTGTGGGAGAGAGAGATGTTATACAGAGAGAAAGAGATGGAAAGAGAGAGCGAGACCGAGAGAGATGGAAAGGGAGAGAGTGAGAGGACAGAGGGGAAAGAGCATTCAAATACCCCTCAAGTAGACAGGTGCTGCTTAAGAGTCTTCTCCACCTCTCCTGGTTCACTGCCCTAGTGTCAGTTTCTTCCCGTGCCAGTCGGGGCTCCACGTCAGTGGTGTCACAGGAGAATAGGTCCCCCAGCCTCCAGTCCTGTGAGTGTCAATGAATTACCACAATTTCAG
The DNA here is from genome assembly GCF_013265735.2 of Oncorhynchus mykiss. Taxonomy (NCBI): domain Eukaryota; kingdom Metazoa; phylum Chordata; class Actinopteri; order Salmoniformes; family Salmonidae; genus Oncorhynchus; species Oncorhynchus mykiss. Next base: position 28,037,041 of record NC_048567.1, read on the forward strand.
AAAGTGTGGGGGACGAAATTCATCAGTAGCTAAAGCCTTATTTAGAATGTGTTTTATTTGGGTGACCTACTTTTGCTTCCACGCTGAACACACCATGCTGCACCACGCCGAAGACGCACACCATCACCACAGAGCTGAGAATTCCTCCGTGTTGAATTCGGTTTCTCCCCTCACAGACTGTCGTTTCGCTCTCCCTCCCGCTCTCAGCCATGCTCTTTCTCGTTTTCCCTCCCTCCGGTTTTACCCTCTCGTTCTTAGCCATGCTCTTTCTCGTTTTCCCTCCCTCCGGTTTTACCCTCTCCACAGTATCTGTCTTACTCCCACTGCTATTCGTCTTCACTCTGCCCATCCACCCATCCACTCCATAGAACATATATCACCTTCCTGGAGCTGACCTGTGTGTGTGTGTGAGTGTGTGTGTGAGTGTGAGAGATATAGATATCCTCCAGGGGTTTTTTCTTCAGGGAAAATTGGTGGAGGGAATTTAATTAATATCAACCACTGTGGTACAAGGAGTCCTCCTTCTATCCATCAGAATGTGGATACAGGGATCTGTCTACTCAGACCTGGGGTGAGAGCGAAGGATACACACTCATGTGAGCTGAGGATAGAGTGAGAGTTTTGACCTCAATCTTACCTAGGCTGGAAAGGGTCATAAACTCATAAACTCAACAGCTCATGGTCCTCCTCGAATCAGAAGGTTTTTTGACCCAATGGAGGAACGTGGTCAGAGAAATGCTGATGAATGTTTTGCCCGAAATTCTAAATGTTCTTCGCCCAGCATACACCCCTCCAACCAGACATGTTTTATCTACTCATTTGCTGGATGCAGAGTTCAACAGAGTTCAAGTGAAGGTCAAGCAAATCATAGCCAAAGCAGACTGTATTGCAATCATCTCTGATGGGTGGTCGAATGTTTGTGGGCAAGGAAGAATTAACTACATCATCACCACCCCTCAACTAGTATTCTACAAGAGCACAGACACAAGGGACAACAGACACACTGGTCTCTACATTGCAGATGAGCTGAAGGCAGTCATTAATGACCTTGGACCACAGAAGGTATTTGCGCTGGTGAAAGACAATGCTGCGAACATGAAGGCTGCTTGGTCTAAAGTGGAAGAGTCCTACCCTCACATCGCACCCATTGGCTGTGCTGCTCCCGCATTGCATCTTCTCCTCAATGACACCATGGCACTGAAAACAATGGATACACTCCACAAGAGAGCCAAGGAACTGGTTAGGTATGTGAAGGGTCATCAAGTTATAGCAGCAATCTACCCCACCAAGCAAAGTGAGAAGAATAAGAGCCCCACATTGAAGCTGCCCAGCAACACCTGTTGGGGTGGTGTTGTCATCATGTTTGACAGTCTCCTGGAGGGGAAGGAGTCTCTCCTAGAAATTGCCATATCACAGTCTGCCGATATGGACAGCCCCATCAACAGGATCCTCCTGGATGATGTATTTTGGGAGAGAAAAGCAGCCTGAAACTCCTGAAACCTATAGCAGTAGCCGCTGCACGGATTGAGGGAGACAATGTTCAGACTCTGCTTGCAGATGTAGGAGAAGAAATGGAAGCCTGGAGAAGACATGAGAGAAAGACCACCAAAGCTTTAGTTTCTAGACTATCATTTTACAGATGTATGTTGATAACGTTTTTGGGTGATGCGATGGATCATTGGGGATCATTCAATATTCCCTTTCTTTTGTTGTTCAGTGAAATCATCCCATGTTAAGAGTCAACTCATTTAATTAAAGTTCAATTCGCAACAATTATTCCAATATATTCCCGTTAATTCCCACGGAAAGTTTCCACCTCTGAATATTCCCCAAAATGTACAATTCTAATCATACAGCTTTATGTTATGTTTATGTTAGCTTGAAAGATATATCATTATGCAGTGACATGACTGTTTGGATAATGTTGTGTGTTGGGAGGGTCGTATACTGTATGATAATGTTTCTGTCATACAGTCTAGTACAATCATGGCTATCTTTTTTTAAACATTTATTTATATTTTTTATTTAACCCTTTTTTTAAACTAGGCAAGTCAGTTAAGAACAAATTATTATTTACAATGACGGCCTAGGAACAGTGGGTTAACTGCCTTGTTCGGGGGCAGAACGACAGATTTTTACCTTGTCAGCTCAGGGATTCGATTTAGCAACCTTTTGGTTACTGGCCCAACACTCTAACCCACTAGGCTACCCTGCCGCCCCCTAGTACAGAGATATCGTCCTCAGCCATGACTTGTGGGTGATTGTAGCAAGTAGTGTCCATGGCAACATAGCAACTGCTAGACTACAATTTATGTGTCAGATGGTTGGAGTGTGTCCAATGGGGGCTTTCTGAGAGGTCAGACATAAATCCTCATTTCATCTCGACTGTCGTGTATTTGATGAGCACTGACCTGATTCCATCCACACGTTCACACAGTATCTATAAACCTTTGTGTTTTTCCTCAGAATTTAAACTGGCATGTTAATGTCCTTGACTCTGTCCCTGCCTCAACATCCCCCAACCTGTTGTATTCAGAGAGTTAGCGGATCTGATGGGGAATAAAACTCTACTGTGTCAACCCATATTTACTATGGTATTGACCCCCCCCAAAAAAGAGAGCGAGATCTCCGACTCTTGCCAATGTAATCAATGAATCCTGCCGCTCTGCTCTGCCTCTCGCAATATGTCTTTGTAAATCCCAATCCATTTAGACAAAGCCCTCTAATTCACAATTCTCGGGTTACAAAGACTCTTACAGTGGAGGATGGCGTGTGTGTATGTGTGTGTGCGCGTGTGTGTACATGTGTGTTTGCGTGTGTGTGTACGCGTGTGTACGTGTGTGTGTGCGTGTGTGTACGTGTGTGTGTGCGTACGTGTGTATGCGTGTGTGTACGTGTGTGTGTGCGTTTGTGCCTGTGTTTGTGTGTGTGTGTGTGTGTGTGTGTACATGTACAAATTCTGTGCATGTGTGTCTTTTTTTCACTCAGCAGCTTAAAAGTCTAAAAAGACATTTAATCTCCTGCAGATCAAGGTGGATCATCATAGTGACACAGTAACCTGCTGTGCTCTGTATCTGGGCTGTGGGCTTAGTAGTAGGAGAAAACTCTCGATTCCACTGCTCCAGACCTTCCTTCCACTGTGTGAATATGTATAAACATATAATCCTATTTGTGGGACTTCTTACGAGCTACATCATTATATAGTAAGAAAGCATTGGACCAAGACGCGTACGGTGTAGTAGCATCACTACTTAATGCATTATGTATTTTATGTTCCCATATATTATTACAGCATGCATTTTATGTATGCTAAATCATGTGTAGATTATTAGCTCAGATTTATACTATAAACCTCTTTCTGTTCCACTTCTACATTCCAGAATAATTCTGTCAATCATCAATGCTGACGCATTGTTGGTGAAGAGCATAAAAGAAGTTGAGCTGCCATTGATGCTGAGAATGTAATTGGTCAATTTGATGTGAGAAGAAAGAGAATTCAAACAAAGAAGAACCTTGGGCCTTTTCTCTTTCTCATTTCCCTTTTTATATTTAACAGCCCCTATCATTTATTTGCCCCCACTCCCTTTATTTTTGGGACAACCTTTTTTCTCTCTTTCAATTAGTATTTTTTGCAGTTCTTAGTGGTCTCAAAAGCTTTTGCACTGCTCGGGTTAAGGACAGTGGGATTTAGCAGGGGCGGGGGTGTATTCATTAGGCACCAAATGGAGGAAAACTGACTGGATCAGGGAGGGACTTCCTGACATTGCCCAATAAAAAACACATTTTAGTTTTCCGTTGCAAAATGTTATGCCGCTTCTTGCTACAGTGTGTCCTACTGAATACAACCCAGGCTTTGACCCATGCCCAAATTAACCCCAACCCAACCCCTATTGAGGAGAGAGTCTGATGAATCCTGGTTCCTTGTTTTTACAAGTCACAACATTGATGCCAGCAAACAAAATGGAATCTTTCAGATCATTAGGCTGCCTTTAATGATGCGGGGCTTTGAGGAATCCAGGCCTCTAGTTCTTTTCTTCTGACTCTGCCTAGCCCACATAACAGCCTGGCATCCCATTTTCAAAGCGTCATTAGTTTAATAGTCCCAGCACGCACACACACACACACACACACACACACACACACACACGCACGAGCACACAGTGGCCATGTCCGAATACCCTTACTAGCACACTACATACTTAAACTACATACTATGTTCTCATCGCCGCAGTATGCCTCGGCCGCAACATGGTAGCATTGCATTTGCATTAACCAGCCTGACAATAACTAGTTTCCAATCTGATGAATTTTCTCTATATTCTGAGAAGATTAGGAATGGAGTTATGCCTACTCAGGCTGGTTATAGGCAGACTATCACATTCCACCTATACCGTAGCCACATAGCATCTATCCTATTAAGTAAAAAAGGACCAAAGACAGAAGCAGATGATTTGGTTCCTTTTGAACATATTTTCTTCGTGAAACCAAAGTGCTGTAGCATGTGTCAATCAAATAGCCTAGTACACACACCAGAGCTTTTGAACTGTTCAAATTAGAAAGCTATTGCACAGAGGAACGTGGGCAGTTGGGTGAATCGCAGATTCATAACCGCTGGTCAGCAACATAGTAAACTAAAACACTGATCATCGGGAACGAGATCAGAATGTCTGCCAACGCTTGATCCTAAAACTTGCCATAGGCTACGTTCAAATCAAAAGGCCTGATTAGCATGTCAATCAAAAATGCAGATACATCCTGAGTCCCCGGTGTAGACACATTCAGAAATGAATATATGGTTTCGTATTGAGTTTAAAAGCTCTGACGAAGGGCCAAGAGAACAAAAAAAAAACACTTTTCAACGAGAAAACAGAAATACAAAATACACAATTTTTATCGCACAATCAAACGGCCTACTATTTTGGACGCAAGTATGGGTATTTGGACACGGCCACTATCTCTATCACTTTTTGAGCTGAGCGCACACAGGCCATCAAGCTGAAGTGAGCTACTGGCTAGTAGTGAGTCCACACCTGGGTTGACCAGTCACGTCCCCTTGTTCCAGAGGAGCAGTCGTTTTTGGGCCAACTACAAATCATCCACTCTTTTTGTCAGTTAGCCTAGCCTCTGTCCTCCAGGCTGCTCATGTATTCCCTCCAATTAAAATACATTCAAGTGTTTAATGAAGAGAGGGGAAAAAATCTCAAGAGGAAGAATTGTTCAGAGAAGTCAGTTTTAAACTTTACAGCAAATGATGGCGAGCTGGAATAGAAAGTGAATCTATTTTTCATGTTCAGTGCAACTTTAACAAGTATTTGAGTGGGAGTAGAAAGAAGAAAACTCACGCAATGGAAAATATAGCATCTATAGCCTGTAGGCTACCCTGTATATTCTGTAGGCTACCCTGTATATTCTGTAGGCTACCCTGTATATTCTGTAGGCTACCCTGTAAATTCTGTAGGCTACCCTGTATATTCTGTAGGCTACCCTGTAAATTCTGTAGGCTACCCTGTATATTCTGTAGGCTACCCTGTATATTCTGTAGGCTACCCTGTAAATTCTGTAGGCTACCCTGTAAATTCTGTAGGCTACCCTGTAAATTCTGTAGGCTACCCTGTAAATTCTGTAGGCTACCCTGTATAGCCTGTAGGCTACCCTGTAAATTCTGTAGGCTACCCTGTAAATTCTGTAGGCTACCCTGTATATTCTGTAGGCTACCCTGTATATTCTGTAGGCTACCCTGTAAATTCTGTAGGCTACCCTGTATATTCTGTAGGCTACCCTGTATATTCTGTAGGCTACCCTGTATATTCTGTAGGCTACCCTGTATATTCTGTAGGCTACCCTGTATATTCTGTAGGCTACCCTGTAAATTCTGTAGGCTACCCTGTATATTCTGTAGGCTACCCTGTATATTCTGTAGGCTACCCTGTACATTCTGTAGGCTACCCTGTAAGTTCTGTAGGCTACCCTGTAAATTCTGTAGGCTACCCTGTAAATTCTGTAGGCTACCCTGTATATTCTGTAGGCTACCCTGTATATTCTGTAGGCTACCCTGTAAATTCTGTAGGCTACCCTGTATATTCTGTAGGCTACCCTGTATATTCTGTAGGCTACCCTGTATATTCTGTAGGCTACCCTGTATATTCTGTAGGCTACCCTGTAAATTCTGTAGGCTACCCTGTATATTCTGTAGGCTACCCTGTATATTCTGTAGGCTACCCTGTATATTCTGTAGGCTACCCTGTATATTCTGTAGGCTACCCTGTAAATTCTGTAGGCTACCCTGTATATTCTGTAGGCTACCCTGTATATTCTGTAGGCTACCCTGTAAATTCTGTAGGCTACCCTGTATATTCTGTAGGCTACCCTGTATATTCTGTAGGCTACCCTGTATATTCTGTAGGCTACCCTGTATATTCTGTAGGCTACCCTGTATATTCTGTAGGCTACCCTGTATATTCTGTAGGCTACCCTGTATATTCTGTAGGCTACCCTGTATATTCTGTAGGCTACCCTGTATATTCTGTAGGCTACCCTGTATATTCTGTAGGCTACCCTGTAAATTCTGTAGGCTACCCTGTATATTCTGTAGGCTACCCTGTATATTCTGTAGGCTACCCTGTAAATTCTGTAGGCTACCCTGTATATTCTGTAGGCTACCCTGTAAATTCTGTAGGCTACCCTGTAAATTCTGTAGGCTACCCTGTATATTCTGTAGGCTACCCTGTATATTCTGTAGGCTACCCTGTATATTCTGTAGGCTACCCTGTATATTCTGTAGGCTACCCTGTATATTCTGTAGGCTACCCTGTATATTCTGTAGGCTACCCTGTAAATTCTGTAGGCTACCCTGTAAATTCTGTAGGCTACCCTGTATATTCTGTAGGCTACCCTGTAAATTCTGTAGGCTACCCTGTAAATTCTGTAGGCTACCCTGTAAATTCTGTAGGCTACCCTGTAAATTCTGTAGGCTACCCTGTAAATTCTGTAGGCTACCCTGTATATTCTGTAGGCTACCCTGTAAATTCTGTAGGCTACCCTGTATATTCTGTAGGCTACCCTGTATAGCCTGTAGGCTACCCTGTAAATTCTGTAGGCTACCCTGTATATTCTGTAGGCTACCCTGTATATTCTGTAGGCTACCCTGTATATTCTGTAGGCTACCCTGTATATTCTGTAGGCTACCCTGTATATTCTGTAGGCTACCCTGTATATTCTGTAGGCTACCCTGTATATTCTGTAGGCTACCCTGTATATTCTGTAGGCTACCCTGTATATTCTGTAGGCTACAATGTATATTCTGTAGGCTACCCTGTAAATTCTGTAGGCTACCCTGTATATTCTGTAGGCTACCCTGTATATTCTGTAGGCTACCCTGTAAATTCTGTAGGCTACCCTGTATATTCTGTAGGCTACCCTGTAAATTCTGTAGGCTAACCTGTAAATTCTGTAGGCTACCCTGTAAATTCTGTAGGCTACCCTGTAAATTCTGTAGGCTACCCTGTATATTCTGTAGGCTACCCTGTAAATTCTGTAGGCTACCCTGTAAATTCTGTAGGCTACCCTGTAAATTCTGTAGGCTACCCTGTAAATTCTGTAGGCTACCCTGTATATTCTGTAGGCTACCCTGTAAATTCTGTAGGCTACCCTGTATATTCTGTAGGCTACCCTGTATAGCCTGTAGGCTACCCTGTAAATTCTGTAGGCTACCCTGTATATTCTGTAGGCTACCCTGTATATTCTGTAGGCTACCCTGTATATTCTGTAGGCTACCCTGTATATTCTGTAGGCTACCCTGTATATTCTGTAGGCTACCCTGTATATTCTGTAGGCTACCCTGTATATTCTGTAGGCTACCCTGTATATTCTGTAGGCTACCCTGTAAATTCTGTAGGCTACCCTGTATATTCTGTAGGCTACCCTGTATATTCTGTAGGCTACCCTGTATATTCTGTAGGCTACCCTGTATATTCTGCAGGCTACCCTGTATATTCTGTAGGCTACCCTGTATATTCATTAGGCTACAATGTATATTCTGTAGGCTACCCTGTAAATTCTGTAGGCTACCCTGTATATTCTGTAGGCTACCCTGTATATTCTGTAGGCTACCCTGTATACTCTGTAGGCTACCCTGTATATTCTGTAGGCTACCCTGTATATTCTGTAGGCTACCCTGTATATTCTGTAGGCTACCCTGTATATTCTGTAGGCTACCCTGTAAATTCTGTAGGCTACCCTGTATATTCTGTAGGCTACCCTGTATATTCTGTAGGCTACCCTGTATATTCTGTAGGCTACCCTGTATATTCTGTAGGCTACCCTGTATATTCTGTAGGCTACAATGTATATTCTGTAGGCTACCCTGTATATTCTGTAGGCTACCCTGTAATGTATATTCTGTAGGCTACCTTGTATATTCTGTAGACTACCATGTATATTCTGTAGACTACCATGTATATTCTGTAGACTACCATGTATACTCTGTAGACTACCATGTATATTATGTAGACTACGATGTATATTCTGTAGACTACCATGTATACTCTGTAGACTACCATGTATATTCTGTAGACTACCATGTATATTCTGTAGACTACCATGTATATTCTGTAGACTACCATGTATACTCTGTAGACTACCATGTATATTCTGTAGACTACGATGTATATTCTGTAGACTACCATGTATACTCTGTAGACTACCATGTATATTCTGTAGACTACCATGTATATTCTGTAGACTACCATGTATACTCTGTAGACTACCTTGTATACTCTGTAGACTACCATGTATATTCTGTAGACTACCATGTATACTCTGTAGACTACCATGTATACTCTGTAGACTACCATGTATATTCTGTAGACTACCATGTATATTCTGTAGACTACCATGTATACTCTGTAGACTACCTTGTATACTCTGTAGACTACCATGTATATTCTGTAGACTACCATGTATACTCTGTAGACTACCATGTATACTCTGTAGACTACCCTGTAAATTCTGTAGGCTACCCTGTATATTCTGTAGGCTACCCTGTAAATTCTGTAGGCTACCCTGTAAATTCTGTAGGCTACCCTGTAAATTCTGTAGGCTACCCTGTAAATTCTGTAGGCTACCCTGTAAATTCTGTAGGCTACCCTGTATATTCTGTAGGCTACCCTGTAAATTCTGTAGGCTACCCTGTATATTCTGTAGGCTACCCTGTATAGCCTGTAGGCTACCCTGTAAATTCTGTAGGCTACCCTGTAAATTCTGTAGGCTACCCTGTATATTCTGTAGGCTACCCTGTATATTCTGTAGGCTACCCTGTATATTCTGTAGGCTACCCTGTATATTCTGTAGGCTACCCTGTATATTCTGTAGGCTACCCTGTATATTCTGTAGGCTACCCTGTATATTCTGTAGGCTACCCTGTATATTCTGTAGGCTACCCTGTAAATTCTGTAGTCTACCCTGTATATTCTGTAGGCTACCCTGTATATTCTGTAGGCTACCCTGTATATTCTGTAGGCTACCCTGTATATTCTGCAGGCTACCCTGTATATTCTGTAGGCTACCCTGTATATTCTGTAGGCTACAATGTATATTCTGTAGGCTACCCTGTAAATTCTGTAGGCTACCCTGTATATTCTGTAGGCTACCCTGTATATTCTGTAGGCTACCCTGTATATTCTGTAGGCTACCCTGTATACTCTGTAGGCTACCCTGTATATTCTGTAGGCTACCCTGTATATTCTGTAGGCTACCCTGTATATTCTGTAGGCTACCCTGTATATTCTGTAGGCTACCCTGTAAATTCTGTAGGCTACCCTGTATATTCTGTAGGCTACCCTGTATATTCTGTAGGCTACCCTGTATATTCTGTAGGCTACCCTGTATATTCTGTAGGCTACCCTGTATATTCTGTAGGCTACCCTGTATATTCTGTAGGCTACAATGTATATTCTGTAGGCTACCATGTATATTCTGTAGGCTACCCTGTATATTCTGTAGGCTACCCTGTAATGTATATTCTGTAGGCTACCTTGTATATTCTGTAGACTACCATGTATATTCTGTAGACTACCATGTATATTCTGTAGACTACCATGTATACTCTGTAGACTACCATGTATATTCTGTAGACTACGATGTATATTCTGTAGACTACCATGTATACTCTGTAGACTACCATGTATATTCTGTAGACTACCATGTATATTCTGTAGACTACCATGTATATTCTGTAGACTACCATGTATACTCTGTAGACTACCATGTATATTCTGTAGACTACGATGTATATTCTGTAGACTACCATGTATACTCTGTAGACTACCATGTATATTCTGTAGACTACCATGTATATTCTGTAGACTACCATGTATACTCTGTAGACTACCTTGTATACTCTGTAGACTACCATGTATATTCTGTAGACTACCATGTATACTCTGTAGACTACCATGTATACTCTGTAGACTACCTTGTATATTCTGTAGGCTACCCTGTATATTCTGTAGGCTACCATGTATACTCTGTAGACTACCCTGTATATTCTGTAGGCTACCCTGTATATTCTGAATAGAAACAAATTTACACCACTGTACAGTTTTACTACAACAATAAACCCTGTTCAATGTACGGCCCCTTAGTTTTCATAATTAAGAAAAGGGATTGTAAAGTGTATTTTTATAGGCCACAGTATATAACAGTCTTTGCCGGTCAAAGGCCACAGCTTTAAACAGTGTATGGTATTGATCCTGGTTGCTTTGGCTGGTGATATATGTCTTCCAGGGAAAAGGCTTTCTCCGAAATGGGGAGAGTGTGGTTGATTTGTGACTGAGGAGATTAAGATGCTAGGTCTCTCTAAACTCTCTCTCTCTCTCTCTCTCTCTCTCTCTCTCTCTCTCTCTCTCTCTCTCTCTCTCTCTCTTTCTCTTTCTCTTTCTCTTTCTCTTTCTCTTTCTCTTTCTCTTTCTCTTTCTCTCTCTCTCTCTCTCTCTCTCTCTCTCTCTCTCACAGACAGACACACCGTGGAACCCAGCTGAATGAATGAATGAGCTTCAGCCGCTCGATATGTCTGCTTCGTTTTCAGTCTGGGTGGGAAACTGCCTTGTCATAACTCGGCTGTGTGTCGTGGCGCACCTTCCCCATCATTCATCATTCCCAGAGCACTCATAACCCCTTGTCATTGATCCCTTACATATACTGTACGTGCAGACTTTGAGAAAAGTTAGAAGAGTAGAACGATTTAGAGCTGCCAGGGGTCTGGCCCTTTGTTTCGCAGTCGAAGACAGATAGAGGCAAAGGGGAAGTACGTTTGATCGCGTCTTGTTTTCATCCTCACGACAGACATCACAATTCGTGCTGTCAAGAAGGCATTGTGAATTCAGACAAGGTTGGTCACATTGTCCTTAATTCCAAATAAGGTGTTATGGAATTGGTTATGGTGGCTGTGTGTGTGTGTGTGTGTGTGTGTGTGTGTGTGTGTGTGTGTGTGTGAGCCATTCTCTGACATTCATTTAGGATGTAATGAAGATGCAGTGCGCTATTAATTAAGCGCCATAAAAGCAACACATGAATTGCAAGACAGGTAGAAGACCTGAGTGCAGTAATGAATTACCAGATGAATAATGAATAATGTTGCATGAAGCTTTCCAGCTTGGGGAATAGCAATCACGTATTAGCTCACTCCTAACTCGCGGGGGATCTCGCATCGGTCCAATCGCTCAGGTATGTTATTGGATTACCCACTAGGGCTTCCACACCTGCATTTCTGTGTATCACACCAACCTACCCTCATCACACACAGACAAAATCACACACACACACACACACACACACACACACACATACAGGCGATGAAGCACAGGCCAACTCTAATTGATCTGGTTTTTCTTATTTAGTGTAACGCAATTAGCTAATGGGCTGGCCTTTTAGCAGGCAGCAGGCAAGCAGTACGAGGAGAGATTTGAAAGCGGTCCCCCCGGACTTGATGATTCGGAAGGATGAACGACCACGAAGCAGAGGCGGGAAGCTTGGAAATAGAAAATAGCCCCAGCCAGACTTTAATGTATCATTACAACACTGGCGTGTCCCCTGTTTAGCTGTGTTTGTGTGTGTGTGTGTGCGCACGCGCAGGTCTGCGTGCAGGCTTGCTTCTGTCTGCTTAACGACAGAGCCGTGGGGTAATGGAGCCTTGTCCTTCACTCAGCACTCTACAGTACAGAGTTTGAGATGTGCTGATGGTGATTATTAAATACTCTGACAGGAGCATCTGGACTTAAGCAGCCTGTGACCATGACCCACTTTCTCTCACCCTTTTTCTTTTCCACAAATTGCCATTTCAGTTTTTTTCCTCCTCAGCTTTTTATCTCCCTCTCTCTCTGTCTCTCTGTCTCTGTCTCTGTCTCTGTCTCTGTCTCTGTCTCTCTCTCTCTCTCTCTCTCTCTCTCTCTCTCTCTCTCTCTGTCTCTCTCTCTCTGTCTCTCTCTCTCTCTCTCTCTCTGTCTCTCTCTCTCTGTCTCTCTCTCTCTGTCTCTCTCTCTCTGTCTCTCTCTCTCTCTCTCTGTCTCTCTCTCTGTCTCTCTCTCTCTGTCTCTCTGTCTCTCTCTCTCTCTCTCTCTCTCTGTCTCTCTCTCTCTCTCTCACTCACTTAAGCTCAAAAGCACCCACATTCCCCACACGCAGAGTTCTAGGAAAGTAAGAAATCAAACATTTGTGTCCCATCTATCTCTCTGTCTCTCTGTCTCTGTCTCTATCTCTGTCTCTGTCTCTCTCTCTCTCTCTCTCTCTCTCTCTCTCTCTCTCTCTCTCTCTCTCTGTCTCTCTCTCTCTGTCTCTCTCTCTCTGTCTCTCTCTGTCTGTTTGGTTTTGTTACTCTGCTCTTGTCCTCCCTAGCTAAATGCATGGGTTCCCTTGCTCTCCCGTCACTCCCTGGCCTCCCAGCTGGTTCTGCTATAAGCTTGACCAAGCTTATCCCACCGAGATGTCTGTGAGATAAAGGAGTCCGTTCACAAACGCTCTTCCTAGGGAAGTAAGGCTTCATGGTGTTAGGGGAGAGAGCACATCTAGGACCTGTGGACGCTCTCTGATCTATGTTTCCTACGGGCAAGGAGCTCATACTAAACTATACACATTCTCTCCATCTCTCTCTCCATCTCTTTCTCTCTCACTCTGGAAGCATTTAAAGATCATAGATAGCGTTGGAGAGGATGCAGTCTAATGAAAGTCCAGGCTCAGGTTGAAGTCTTCTAATCCCCAAGTTAAAGCCTTCTCCTTCTTTCCCCTCTCATCTCTTACACACTCTTCAGTTTCCCTCTCCACACGTGATACCTGGGGCAGTAGGGAAGTAGGGACAATGTGGCAGTAGGAAATAACCAATGAAAACGGCTCTGTCGCGGCTCTGAAGCTGTCGAATAAAGGCTCTAATTCGACTCTTTGATGCTCCATTATCCTGAGTCCCACTCACAAACGTAGATGAGTTGTTTTAACTCTTCATGAATATGGATGCACATTTTAGTTCTCTCTGATCAGCCATACTTGCAGAGTGGTCTAAATGACAAAATAAAGATTTTCGAATGTGATTTCTGTTGATTGACGGCTCACAACCTGTCAGTGGGTTTTGTAGACATACTGTGGGGAATTCGTCTGCTTGATGACATTACCATCTCTAGGAGGGCTGCTAAATTATATTGTATGTAGCTCCCAGCCCGTGTGATTGACGCGCTTAAATCACAGTCCATTATTGATTTGGTTTTTCCTCATTTCTCCGTGAGTTTGTGGCAGCCAACACATTAACACCACGGGAGGTAGCCAAGCACAGCTGGAGGCCAGAGGTGTTGGAACCAAATGACTCTCTTGGAAAAAAATACATGTATTTCCAAGGTGATTTTCACCACAGTAAGTGAAGCACTAATGGAAACTAGCTTATGGTAAGGCTATTCGCATGCTTTTTTCCAAACACTGTAGAGTGCATGTCCCCTAGAGGCTGATATTGATTTGTTTCATTGTCTGCCTAGCGTTCAGTAGGGTACGTACTGTACGGGTTTATTCACGGGGCGTTTCTCCTTCTCCCTCAGTCCACAGAAAATCACTTGGAGCTGTGTCCCAAATGGCAACCTTATCCCCTGTATACTGTAGGTCTAAAGTAGTGCACTACGGGGAAAGTCTGCCGTTTGGGATGCATCCTTGGTCAAGGATGGGTAATATTTTCCTTCGATTCCCCTGGAGGCCCGGACAGCGAATGTGTCATTGTAGTTTTGTTAGAAATAGGATTATTGCACAGTGGTAGCCCCAAAAAGTGGATATTTTGTTTAATATGCTTGGAGACTTAGGCTAAAGCACATCATTCCGGGCTAGTTCCAGGGTGGAGACTTGTGTGCAGTTCAGTAATACTCTGTAGAAAGCTAGCATGGAGGGAGTTGGTTTTCTAGAAACTGGGCCAGCTGCCACCCTAACAGTAAGTTGTTTTATCATAGAATGACAGAAGCCAAGTGGTAGATGTCATATTTAGTGTGTACAAATGTGGTACAAATGAATGGCACTCCAATGTGTGAGGGTGTGAGCGTGCGCTTGCTCTCTCTCTCTCTCTCTCTCTCTCTCTCTCTCTCTCTCTCTCTCTCTCTCTCTCTCTCTCTCTCAAGCTCAAAAGCACCCACATTCCCCACACGCAGAGTTCTAGGAAAGTAAGAAATCAATCATTTGTGTCCCATCTATCTCTTTGTCACTGCCAGCCAACTCCTCTCTTACCCTCCTCCCTCACCCCGCTCTGGTTCCTCTTTCCTCAGACAGTGGCCCGGCGGATAGGGTGGGCATGATGCCCGTGACTTTGGGCTCCAGCTGGAGCGGGGCTGTTTAACATGGGGCAGACGGGCCGATCTATCACTCCATTAGAGACCGAGGGCTCTGCTGATTGGGCCTGCTCAGCCTTGATGCGCTGCCATCACGACCCCTCATCCCTCCCTCCCCCTCACCAAGGTGATGGATGACTTGCAGAGGTACTGACTAGCAGACACACACAGCCGTGTAGGCAACACACATGCGCACACATAGCACAGATGCACACATACACACATGGACAGATGGAAGCACAGACGCACACCCTCACACCCCTCACACACATAGACAGGCACACAATCACACTCACCCACAGACAATCACACAATTACATACGAAAACACAAAGTGCCTTACAGGCTCATCACAAAGTGCCTCACAGGCTTGGTCTGGCGTGTGCTAGCTAGGGATTTGGCAGATGTCAATCAAATAGTGTTTAAATGGCAAGGCTTTATTACCTGCGAGGTGGGTACATTTGGTCATTCTTGCAGTGACATTTACTTTAGCGAATAGCCTGAAGAACGCCCCATCACTGAGATGGTGGAGATTGGAAAATAATCCTTGATTCACACGATGGGATAGCGAGGATTTGAATGGTTTTTACGGATTCTTTCCACGACAGGCATATTAGTTATATGGTTTCTGTGTTCAAGGTAATTGTGGGAATAGTCATTGTGATGGTACTCCACATTCCACATGATTATTACAGAAAACGCATATCTTTGCTGCCAATTATCATAATGGCCTGTGTTATTCCCCATTGTAATTTTTACGTCCTAGAAAATGGATGATTCAGTTCATGCTAATGGAAGGGTGAACATTTCAAGCCAAAGTGATCCCAGTGGTCAAGCTCTCTGTTCTGAAGCACACTGTCTGACTACCTGTGTCCATGGCAACTTGGAAAGAGGGAGACAGAGAGATGGAGAGAGGGAGAGATAGAGAGGGATTGGAGATGAAGGAAGAGAACTGTGGCATATTTTGTTTTGATTTTTCCCACAATGCTTTGAACAAGACAACGTCTGTCTAGCGCGTCTACCCACGATGCACTGGGACACGTCTCTGCCTTTGGCCACCTTTCCTCTCTCCTGTCGGTGACATTTAAAAGACAATAGAAACTAACCAAAGTCGAAGTATGATTATTCTACCCCCAGCTCTTTCAGTTTGTGTTAGGTCTTGTTGGTTTTATATCCTTGAAATAATCAGTATTTTAGACATTTGAAAGCGAGTTATTTAGACAGGGGTCTCCTGGGAATTCTTGAGCAATTACCAAGTGCTGGTATATTAACTCATCTGATATTCAGCAAGCTAGCAGACTATATGATTTCCAATGGAGCTTCTCACAGAGCTAGCGCAGGTCGCTAACGCAAACGCAAACGTACGAAGGACTTGCTACCCAACCCAATACCCCAGTCTGCCTCTAGAGTGACCTTAGTGGTAGAGGTGTTCAGAGAGGAGGCAGGAGACAGAACCTACCATTAACCTCTGAAGTGGGTTTATTTACACGTGCCAAAGAACTTCGTACAAAACAAAGACGAACAGGACATCTACACTTTTTTTCATTTAGCAGACGGCCTTACTGGGAGCGACTTTTGATGCATACATTTTGATTCTTTTTTTTGGTCCCCTGTGGGAATCAAACCCACAACCCTGCCGTTGCAAGCACCATACTCTACCAACTGAGCCACACGGGACACGTGGGGCTATGCATGGATTTCAATCACGGTGTTCGTGGCCTGACACCTACCGCCAACAAGGACTGGTAGTTTTACACTGCGGCTCATTCTGCCCTCTCCGGACTAAACCAACCAGGTAGGGGTTTGTCAATGATCATCAAAGTAACCTTTTATCACATTTCATCAACAAACAGTCTAAATAAATAAGTTACTATTGCAACATAGTTCCAGTTAATCACTCAGCATATTCTGAAATAGCGATTTAAACACACTTCCTCTACTCTGGGAGAACAGAGGGGGGAGTCCCGGAACAGAACCCCCCCCCTAACACAACAATACAAGATGCTTCTTGACCAGTTAAATGATTCGTACCGAACCCCCGGAGAATGTGTTGTGTAGTATAGTATGTGTGTAGTGCAAATGTCTGATTATACGGCAAGCACAAATACAAGACACGGACAGACACCAGCTCGGTGCCAGGCTGTCATGGTAAAAGAGGTAGGGGAGGTTTGGGGGGCATCCGCGGGCATCATGCTTTGTTACCCTGTAATTACATTTGAGGCCTCTGGTGGAGAATGAGCGTTGTTTCCTCCCCAGGCCACTTACATGCTCATCAGCTCCACTAAGCGAATCCAATGCACCTCAGTTCTCTACGGCCAATTTCTCCACCAACCGCCATGCTCATTCTCCTCACTCTCCTCCGATCCCTCTCCCATCAACCTAACAGCTTTGGGAGGTAGAGAGGCCAATTGTGTACCAGAATGAACCCCATCACGACCTAAAATAAGGGACATGCTGCCCCTTTCCTTCAGTTTTGATACATCCTTCTGTCAGGTCACCATTTCTCCTCCTTTCTCGCCCCAAATTGATTTTGTTTTCCTGGCAGCATAAGTACTCTTGACTGGAAAAATCACTTCACCCCTAATGATATCAATCAGAGCCAATCAGAGCCTTGTGTTTTGAAGGCATATGCTATAAGGAAGCCTTAATGAAACCCTTTTAGGGTAATCGTGTCTTCTCACTGTTCTGAGCGCGATGGCACTGATCGAGTTAACCTGTCTCCGTGTGTTAGCTCAGTGGGGGACTGGAGGACAGAGACTGCTGCATCAAAGCCGAGTGTTAGCTGAGACTCCATGGTGGTGGCGACTAAGCGTGATTGGGCACCATGCCACCACCGTCCACGGGGCTTCCTTTCCCTCTCAGCCAGGCTTGGCTCCTCGCCGGAGCCTCGCGGTCTGGTCCGTCTTCTGTGCTCTGGCGCTGGAGTGTGTGACGGACGCCCCGGGGGAAAAAGCTCTTTCACGTCGGCCCAAGTCTCCCCCCTGCAGGCGTGTCGCTGCACAGCGGCCTGATTTTGACCCCATAGTTTGCCCTTTCTTCCTGGGTAATTAAAGGTCAAAAGCACATGGGTAATTCAAGGTTTATCCCTTAGTCTTCAGTATGAGATGTACAGAAGTAAAGACGTCATTCTCGAGCACACCCACACACTGAGGGATGGCAGTTGCTTATTGAGTGTGGGTGCGTGTGGGTGCGTGTGTGCGCGGGCGTGCGTTCGTGCGCCCAAGCGTGTGTGTTCATACGAGCCAGAGATAAAGTGGCTGGTGGAGTATTAAAGTTGTAAATGGAAAGTTATGTACCCAGGTACAGTGCTTGTCTGTTTGCAACACAACAAGGCCACTCTAATTGCTGTTCAACGTTGTTCTTGTGAAAGCAACATATTTTTTATTCCACTCCATTTACCCCAATCGGCTAATCATTCTCTCTCTTTTTTATTTTTTACTTTTTAGTTTGAGGCACCAGCTAAGTCGATTTATGTCTGTGTGCTAATTGGAATCCTTGGATCAATGGTAGATTTGCCTTAGTACTAAGAGAACTGTGCTGAAATAGAGAGGGGAAAGGGAGAAGATAATATGAGAGGAGAGTAAGGGGGGAGAGAGTAAGGGAGGACCTGAGAGGGGACAGTAAGGAAGGACAGGAGAAGGGAGAGCAAGGAAGGACAGGGGAAGGGAGAGTAAGGAAGGGCAAGAGAGGGGAGAGTAAGGAAGGACAAGAGAGGGGAGAGTAAGGAAGGACAAGAAAGGGGAGAGTAAGGAAGTACAAGAGAGGGGAGAGTAAGGAAGGACAAGAAAGGGGAGAGTAAGGAAGGACAGGAGAAGGGAGAGTAAGGAAGGACAAGAGAGGGGAGAGTAAGCTAGGACAGGAGAAGGGAGAGTAAGGAAGGACAAGAGAGTGGAGAGTAAGGAAGGACAGGAGATATAGGAGAGTGCAAACTATAGTAAAGTGACATTCAGCTGCTGGGCAGGTAGACTCATTGTAGCACGTCTGTCACCACAGGCTGGGTACACAAGGGAGCTGCCAAACTATAGCCACACGCAACACAAATGCACACACAAGCAGATGGACTCCCCTCACAGATGCTTTCAGACACTTTGGCCCCTGCAGGACTTATTTATTGACAGATATTGGGTAAACATTGCTTTGGCTGGATTGATCGAATGCCAGTGTGGGAGGCATCTTGGCTCTGTGGTTGTCACTGTGGGCATGCTGTCCCAGCAGCGGAATGCAACTAATGCAAGGTGACCACAGCCTGTACCACGTGCAGGACAAGGGGACAGGAGCCTTATTCAGGAAGGCAGAGGCAACAGCTCCAGGAATTGTCCTGACAAATCTTGACTTCTTTCTGTGAATGACAGAACAACTGCTAATGCCACTCTGCCAGCCTGGTCATTCCTGCATGTTTGTTGTTAATGGAGGAAAAGTAGGGGACTTTCAAAGGGCAGTGTGATCATGAAGTCAAATGTGTTCTAGCCTTGTTTTGTGTGCGAGTAAAGTATGTTACTATATGCGTGATCGTTAATCAAGTTATACTTTTCTGTCCTTGATTTTGATTTTGTCCTTGATAATGATTTTGTTTGAACAGGCATACAACTTACCCAGTTTGGTACATTCTGTACGGACGTTTAGCCGGATCACAATGCGCGGTGTGCTCTTGACACTTCAAACTACAACACTAATACGTTCGTACACACCCCCTCCCTGTTACATCCTGAGGTTGATTCAGTGTGTTCCTCTGCTGGAGAGTAGCCCATGTTTTCGTCTGACCTGTCAGTGTGGGGCATATCGGTTGGAGAGCCTCCGATGCGACAGACAGCTGTCAGTCCAGTCCTACTGTGCCTCTTCTGAAGCGTTAGCTGTCAGGGTCAGAGAATGCCTCAGAGAACGAACTGCCCCCGCTGCCCTAAACCCAGACACGACATAGAACACCTCTTTAGAACACATCACCAAGACTCTCCTGTTATTAGCCTGCGCAGGCCTAGAACGTTAGCTTTGATGTTGCGAGCCATCATCTGCCCACCTGACTTTGGTTAGCTACTTCGTAGCTTCAGGTTAATGCCAGAGGGAGACCAACTGATTAAGCAACCACACCAGCGGAGAAAAGCGCTGTTATGGTGTATATTTCACGCTGACAAATGTGTTCTGTTTGAAAAGGAGATTGGTCTCACACATAAGAGTGGACGAGAGAGTTCAGAGAGACCACCCTCTCCCTAAATGACGTGGGTGCCTTTGCTCTCTTGCACTCCCCCCTTCTCCCCTCCTGTGCGCCTCTTCATCTAAACGTTAGGCTAATAGTAACATTTAGTTAGCATCAAAAGGCCAGGCTCGATGCAATACCCATGAGCAGTGACATTTGCATGGAGAGACGGGGATCCCTCAGTTGACCCAGGGCTTCACAGTGGGGTTCTGGCAGTATCAGGCGGCATTGCTCACCAGCATGTTAGTCACGCTGACGCTGCTTAGCGTCACACTATATTAGCTACCATGTGCCAGTCCAGTAGCGTGTTAGCTAGCTGGCATATGCTAACACCACTCTTCCACATGCCATGTTAGCTACCTTACGCTAACGTTAAAGCAAACACTACTCAACCCCACAATCCCACAGCCACTCCACAGAGATCTCCGAGGGGAAAAAACACACACAGGCAGGAGAATAGTGGAAGCGAATGAATAAGTAAACCCTCTCTTTTCTATTCCCCTCCAGCCCTTCCCCTTTATATGACATGTCTCCAAGTGGCACAGTGTGAATGAGCTGGAATTGCATTTGTCTACTTTGGCCAAGTTTTATGCATTCATGTGAAACGATAGGGTTGTGGAGCTGCTCGGGCCTCCAGTCCAGTGGTAACCTTGGCGATATACCGTGTACTGAGGGGAGGAAGGGGGTCAGATATTTATTAAATAGTGTAGTGCAACTTCAAATTAATGCCAGGCATTGGCCAAGGGCTACTGACCACAGGTTGACTAGCTCAAACCCCAGGTGTCAAAGTTACAATTCTGTGCTCTCAAGCAAGACACTGGTGGAGCATCGCCTCAGTAGTCACCCTGCAGTACTGTATAAATTGTAGAGCACATGAGCCTTATCCAAGTTGTTCAGTGTGTGTGTATACTTTACTTTGTTATTCATATAACAACCGATGCTTACAACACCTAGCTATTTCCTTCAGGCAACAAATTCATTGTATTTTTTTTGTCATTTTTTGTTCTCTACTTTGCATATTGACAGAAGGTATTCACCTATGGAAACGGTATTTATTGTCTCCAGAGAGCTGGGAGTTATGTTGGTCTGTGTCGGCCTGGGTGACCGAGTGGCAGGATGGATGGTCTCCCCGTTGAGGAAGAAAACGGAGTGGAATCGCTGCGTTTTACCCAGCCGACATCGAAGACAGACAGAGTTAGCGCGGCCTGAGCAGAAACCATAGCAACAGTGTGTGCTCTGCAACCAGGAAACTAGTAAGGCCAATCGGAGGAGGGATCCATGTTTCTCACGTATGGAACTTTGTCTCTGAGGAACACTCACAGGAAATAATGGAGTGAGGAGGATCCCAGCCGGGAGGAGCATTCACTCCCTTAGATCATCGTGTGGAATATGTTAATTTGTGTCTGGAGGGTGATGACTTCTTACAGTGTGAAAGAACCGAGAGCTGTGGTAGTTATAGGTCCTTGGCAACGTGACACTTCCTTGGCAACAACCATTAGTTAAATGGAGTTTGACTGACAAGAAAGGTTGAGGTTATCACTAATTGCTTCAAGGAAATGCTTCGAGATGTGTTTGTGCGTCCATCTGAAACTGAGACCGTTGTTTGATCGTTTGAATTGTGAAGCCTTGCAAGGGATGTGGATTTGATCCACGTTGGCCCAGTCATGTCTGTTGTCTCGCATTACGTTCATGTGAAGAAGAGAGATTATTTGAGCTGTGAATGTGCTACGAATGTCACCATGACTCTAAAGCAGGTGCAAATGAGATGTCACCCAAATGCTCTTCAGGTGTCTCTATTAGTAAAGTAGAATGTGGAGATAAAACACGAATAACCTCTGTAGACGGCAGACTGCTATTGGAGAAGAAAGGTCATTGTCTTTTCATCAGGCTAGACAAAACCAGTAGTAGTTTGCATAGCATAGTCATCGGATTCAGATATGGAGCACACACCTTTTAATGTAACCCTCGAAGCAGCAAGGTCACGGGGTCGGTCAAATACAACGTGCTGATGCAGCACTGATAGGAAAAAGGAGCAGATTGCAGCGTGCCCGTGTCTCCAACCTGCAGCGAACCCGTTGTGTTTATATTTATGAGGCATTGAGTGCATGTTTCACATCAGGTCTGGTATCTTTCGACTTCAGTTCCACACCGTGGGTAATAGAATCATATATGACCCGTGTCTTCCCTTTCTTGTCTTTTTGTGGAATCACGTCTGCCATTAGCTGTCCACAGGTCTGGGCGCAGATGTTCTCCTGCCGCGTCTATGGCAGTTTACAGGAGCGCATGCTTTTAATGTGCTAGAAAACTCTCCGTCACCTCTTGTTCTCATTCTCTCCTCCCCATCTGTGCCTGTCCACACAACTCTCATAGCTGGGGGAAGACAACGGTTAATGGCTTCCTGCACCATGCGAGCAAACAGGTGCGCCATTGTCTGAATTCCCACCCACTCAGACTAAGGCATTGCAGCTCTTTACGCCTATGAAATCAAATCAAAGTTTATTTGTCGCGTTCACCGATCAGCAGATGTTAAACCAGGTGCAACTACATGCTTTTGTTGCAATAGCAAAATGCAGCTCTTGCCCTCTATGACGGTGTAATAATGACAATAAAACTGTAGCTATGTTTTGTGTATGTCTTTATGGATCCATTTCAAGAGCTTTTAAAAAGTTATAGCGTAAACCACCAGCCAGATGAAACCTGATCATTGTCTGTCATTTCGGGTGGTAACAGATCGCAACTCCCGTTGAAGAGCTGTGAAAATGGTGTTTATTGAGATATTTCACTTTGCCATTTTTGGGGTGGAAATGAACGCCTTTTAAGGGGATTGAAATGTTGCTATCTGAGGCGTGCAGCCCCATCAATGTGTTAAGTTGCCTGTTAAAATGTATATGGGGAATGAGTGATTCCACCCAACAGTTAGAGGGTAGATTACATACAGTATTTGTCAGTCAAAACTGGCGCTAACGGCAACGACATAACACTTCAGTTGCATGAATGAATAAATCAAGAGATACATCACTTAGGATCAAGTGGATGACCGCCACAGACTGGATACCCAGGTGTTACAGTGCATAATTGTCCTCCCTGTCACACGCTCTCATAGAGGACACCATACACACAAAGACAAGTCATAGTTAATACTGTGATTTATCTTGGACAATCACGCATCGTCAGATCTTCTCATTACGACAAACCACCCCACCCCCCGACACACACACACACACACACACACACCGTCATAAGTGTGACCGTATCCTCCCCTGCCCCTTTGAGGCAGTGCTTTGAAGCCAGCACTACTGTAAATTAGCACCGTGGTACTTCTCTGGTTCTGTAGCAGCCCGTGTATAGTCCAGAGAGAACCCGCGGTTGACCTGCCTGTTCTTGGTCTCTTAGACAGGCCATGCTGCCTGTGTTCCCCCTCTCCTCTTCTGCTTTGTGTCCAGGAGCTCTACTCTTCCACCACCGCCGCCACTCCGCTCTACTCAATCTCATTACGGAGCATACTCAATCCCCTGGTTCTTTTGTCTCTCCCTGGCTACACACGCTCAGCATGATCAACAGGTCTCGGTTTCTTTTCTTCCCTGTTTACAGTGTGCCGAAGTAGTCATGCAGAAGCCTTGAGAAATGCTGTTTGTGTACAGGTATTGTGTTTAAATACTAAAAGAGATAACCATTTGTCTGGCTTAGACTGTTATGGCTGTTTTGCCTATTTGCAAACTCTGAACATGACAGAAATCCAAAGAAATGTTGTTATTAATTAATATATGTTGTTTTTTGCAGATTTTTCTGCATTCTGTTCTTGTCATTAAGCTGCTAACCTTGGAATAGAAAAGTATTATTGGAAAGTTTTATGCAGGTCTAGTGCACCTTGCCTTAGTTCATTCTTATTCTTAACGAGACTCTCCAGATATTCAGTGTCTCTCTTTGTCTCATCTCCTCGAGGAGGACACTTGTTAGCTTCAATCTCCGTCTGGCTCTGGAGCATGTTGACATGTACCCAGTGTCCCCTCCTTCCAGTCAGGGCTGTGGAGAAACTGTCACATCCTTAAAGAGAAATGAACCTGACATCCTCCAACCTCTGTGGGACGCTCCACATCCCATCACCCCCTGTTCCCCTGCCAACGCCACTGTAAACCCAGCGATTGGGGCCGAGCTAGACGACCCAGCCGGCGGATGGATGGAGCTCACCGCTGTATTGTTGATGGATTGGAAGCCCGGGCGACCGGGGGTGCGGGATGGTTCGTCGGATGTAAGGAGGGCGCCGTGCTCGCTGATACGGGTACATTGGGCTTCCTAATATTGTTCCACATTCGTTAGAAAGGTCGGTGGCTGGTGATAGAGCTTGTGATAGTGTTGTAAGGGTAACCGTGATAACTGAATAGACATAACCTCCTGTCTGTGTATGAGTAACACACTCTGTTTGGGTTCTCCAGGAACCTTCACGTGGATGCTAGGAGTTGATTCGATGTGGCTGCTGGCTCACTTTCATGGGAAATAACACATTTCTTTCAGGTGTAGTTGAGGTGTAGTAATAAAGTGTTTTTTTTTTATGTTTTATTCCTGCAACCACCAAAACTATAATTTACACATATTCCTCTATGGGAATTCAAACACATTTGACTGTTACGCGTCTATATTGGTGGGGAATGCAAGCAAAATATCAGTCAGCATTGTAACAAACACTCACTTTCAGACCTTCTCAAGACACAAGACATAAGGCAGTATACAGTGCCACTTGGTGGCTGAGGCTATAACTGAGCTGAATCTCCATCTACAGTACTATGTCTACTCTTAGTGATGATTGATCGTCTACGCGAGCTTCAATCAGCCGAAACGTCCAATCCCCCCTCCCGAGACTTAAGTTATTTAGCCTGGCATCTTTTCATAGGCACAGTATGCCTTCCATGGCTAGGTAATTCGACTATAGGGAACATAAAAAGCTCACTGTCGGCTTCCCCGGGAGAACGCTGGAGCCGAAACCTCTGTAATTGCATCATGGCGGCGCAACAAAAACAAGGCATGACAGCCACATTACACCCAGTCAACAAACTGTGAAGTTCTTTAGATGACCTCCACTATGTTGGCTCAGAGTGGGGGAACCGTAGAACTTTGTGGTACTGTGGAATCATGTTCGTTAGGCACACCGATTCCGTTACCGACACCGATAGCGTTGGGAGACTGTCCGTCACCGAGAATAACATTACTGAGAATAACATGGGCAGATGAATGTAATTTACTATTAGTTATAATGTAAAGTGTTCCGAGGATTTTAGGGCAGACGATTGCTTTCCGCATGTTTGTTTTCCAACGTGGTTCAGTGTGGAATTTGTAACCATGTCCGTTTTTTCCCCCCAGAGAGGTCTTCATATCTTATTCATTTGATGACCTTATTTAGCGCTCCCTCTCGGTCTCAGGCGATGCCACTCAGCATAAATTATACACATCATGTTCTAGTTCAGACGACGTCATGGCGAATGGAGACGCATAGAGGGCTTCGTGCTGCTAGTCAGCAGTCGCTCTAGATGCATACATCTGTGTCACTGTGTCACCTGTGTCAGTTCAGACACCCATGCTCACGGCACACGTGTTAATCAATGCTACTGCCGAACCCATTCAAGTGAAGAACATGTTGTTTTACCTCTCCTCTGTCAGGCAAATAACGGTCAATATCTTGGCAGTTTACAACTGGACTTTTTAAAGCACTTTTCATTTTGTATTAGTATCACACGGGAATAGAGTCAGCGATGACACAGCCTTAAGCCATAATCAGTCCCTTGGTGTAGACTACACGCGTTGGAAATACAAGATTCCATTACAAGCTACGATAACCGCTTTAGAGAAACTAGCTTCACTTCAAAGCTAAGTATGATACGATCACGATTTGGAGACAAGCTTCACTTATCCAATCTTTCCCGGAGGCATTCAGCTGGAATTACCCAGCCAGTATATGTTCATATTATCAATACTGTAGGGCATTTATGGATGGGGTCCAACTCAAGTACCTAGCTCAAATGTATACAGCTTCATCTCTTACTGCATGAAACTTCAACCTCCTAACATTGAAGATCCAATGCAATTCCAGGGCCTGTATTCATGAGGCGACCTATAGTAGGAGTGCTGATCTAGGATCAGGTCCCTCCTGTCCCATGTAAATCCTATTCACCATGACAAATAAGGCAAAAGATTGGCACTCCTGCTCTGAGACCACCCAGTTCCCTAACCTGCATATGCCTCCGCTTCTCCTGCGGTCGGCCGTGTTGAAATGACGAATGGAATCGGTGTGCAGCAAATGTGTGTCTTGAAACTGGCAGAGGTGATGGACGGTGGTGAAAAGAAGCAAGGATAAAAGTACGTGTTCTGTTTCCCTGGCTTTGCCATGGCGTATCAATCAAAGTCACATGGCGGAGATTTACTACGTCGAATCAAAGTCGGCACCAATTTAAAAAAATATATATATATAATTTGAATGGAATTGAAGAATGAGGATAGAACAAAAAAAGTTACTGGCTAGTAAAAATAATAAGATCTAGAGATAAAGTGTGAATAAATACATGTTCGTAGCTTTTGTTTCTGCCGTTCTTTGCACCTGATGCGAACACTTAGTAAATCGAGCTCATGGTCTGTGGCTTCTCTTCTAAAGACTCTGGTAGTATTTACAAGACTCCCAGACTGTCCATAAGAATCAATGGTAAAACCATCAGATGCTAATAAGGATGTAAACCGCCGGGATAGAGGCAAAAACCAGCCAGGGCAGACCACTGCTTATAAGAATCGACCGATTGTTCCAGTTAAACCCTACTGAGCAAATTAGATTCTTATCAGGGCAGCACCGTAGTATTACAACCCAAATACCTGGCAGCTGGCACCCAGCAGCAGGCTTTCAACCTTGTGTGCTGTGCTTTGTGCCTTTCTCTCTTTCTCTCATTCCCACACACACACCTTGTAAGATGAGAGAAGGCTGCTGAGTGCACTGTGCTAACTCTGACCAGGATGTTGTCTGATGACTAATGTTGAGTTTCAAAGATGGGTAGCACATGCCAGTATCTTTCCCACGGGCCATTTTCTTTCTAGCTAATCAAGCTACATGTCTCATAGCCCTGGTATACATGCTACAATTCAGTGGTTCACCATGTACTGGCACTTCTTATACCCTGGCCTCAAGGGTATTACTCAGCTGTGCAATTCCAACTAGCAGAGCTCAGACCATCCACTGTAAAAATGTTGTAGACACTCTTATCCAGAGTGAATGGGGTTAAGGGCTTTGCTCAAGGGCACATCAACAGATTTTTCCCCTAGTCTGCTCGGGGATTACGAACCAGCAACCTTTCGGTTACTGGTCCAACCCTCTTAACCGCTAGGCTACCTGACACCTTTACATTGTGGTGAGGTGGGCAGTTTCGAAACATTAGACCACACAGAGGTCACACGCAAACAGTGTGTCTGATTCTGAACGCCCCTATAGGACTGCAGAGCAACCTCTGGGTATTGCATAACGACAGAGAGAACATCATGACATAGCCAACTCTAACCTTGGCAGAGGAGAACGGTCGCCTTACATAAAGATGTCACAGGGACAACCAGCCAGGCTCCGAACATTGTGTTTTCACCGGCTTTGTCTGGTCTACAGGTCCTCCTCTGACCTCAAGGACCTCCTCGATTAGGTCCCCATTTTCAGGACACTGTGTGACACCGAGTGACACTATGAGTGACGCGCGGACAGAGCAAATTGTCAACTCAGTCAAGGCCTTTCGGAACTGAGGCCCGGCAGCCCGGTGCACGCCAGAGAAAAACAACATATGGGGGTTATGCTGATTTGGGCTGGACGAGCGATCCGAGCGGACAGCTTCGGTCTCCTCAGCCTTTTTACAGCCTTTTAGAGTCAGCTGCTACCCTGAGCAAAAGCCTAACACAGATGGAGGAATGAGACAGGAGAGGAAACGTGGTTAAAAATAGGATATGTTTTCGTCCTGGTGGGGTATTGGTGGATTGTGAAGGTCAGAGAGGGTGTTTTGGACTCGGTTTTCATCGCGCACAGCTGGCGAACAGGGATAATTCATTCTTCCACGGTCGTAAAAAGCACAGCTTTTTTTAAGTGTTCACAAGGAGGTGCAAAATTTGAGTCGTTAAAACAAAAAAGATAATGGACCAGTGTCATGGGGCTAGCTTGGCATTCTCAGGCCTTAGATAAGGGTTTGTAGTCGTTCTCTGTCCTGTCATTCAACGGCATTGGAAATACATGTGTATATTTTGCGCAAATGGTCTGCATCGACAGACCAGTGTTTCCCAACTCCATCCATTGAGTACCCCCCAACAGCACACATTTTTGTTGTAGCCCCGGATAAGCACACCTGATTCAACCTGTCAACTAATCATCAGACCCTCAATTAGTTGAACTAGGTGAGTTTGTCTGGGACTACAATCTAAAGGTATCCTGTTGGGGGGTACTGGAGGACTGGAGTTGAGAAACACATGCATCAGGTAGGTGCAGAGAGTTTTCGTTGTTGTCCTGATGTATAGCCTCCAGTTGACCTATATCCCACTGAAACAGAACTGTTGTACAATAAGTTGTATGTGCATTACTGCCAATGTCAGTTCTTGTTACACCTGTATGCTACTTAACCAAGAATCTAGCCAATGGGGTGGGTAAAAAAAGACTTCGGGACAACAGCTAGAGCACAGGAGTGAAAACTGACTCCACCAAAAGAGCAACAACCTCTCATTTTCACTTTCACACTTCAAGTGTTTCTTTGACTCACAATTGAGAAGTTTGAATGGTAACTGAGGATGCCATACGTACAGAGTTCTATCCCTCAGTCTGTCTCCACTGGTCCCTGACAGTGTTAAATCAGGGAGAGGTGACTGCGTCGCCCGCTACACGTCTCTTGTGCTTAAAAGAGAAAAGCCATTCAGTTTGCGGCTGTCGTGTGCATCATCCAAGGCATGATTCCAAACCGAAAGCGAAGTAAGCGAGCCGTCTCTTGTTACAACGGATCAATGGTCCTCCGTGCCGTGGCCTTGTCCGTTCTTCCGATGGCTGGGTTAAGGATTGTGGACGAGCGCCGGGAGATGCATGTGGGATGGTTGGGAAGTATGCGTAGACTCTAACGTGCGCTGCATGTGAAGCAGCAGCACGTCTCCATAGGCACTTCTGTGATTTTGTACAATTTTTGTTACCCTTATTTTTTACCAGGTAAGTTGACTGAGAACACTTTCTCATTTACAGCAACAACCTGGGGAATAGTTACAGGGGAGAGGAGGGGGGGATGAATGAGCCGAGGGAGAAGAAGGAGAGGAGGGCGTGAGTGAGATGCAGATTAGCTGGAGCTGTACTGAAGTCTTGCTCTGCACTATAGAAGGGGGAGGTAGATTTAGATAGATGTGAAAGGGGGCCTGCAACGTTGCATGTGCTCATCAGTAAAGCATACCACAGCTGCCCTCAAAAGGGCTCTTGCTGTAATTAATATATAAGGAATTTCTAAGTGCGTAAACAAGGCTTAATAACAGTGGGATATAATTGGAGTTTGTGCACTCGTGTGTGTGTGTGTGTGTGTGTGTGTGTGTGTGTGTGTGTGTGTGTGTGTGTGTGTGTGTGTGTGTGTGTGTGTGTGTGTGTGTGTGCGCGCACGTAGGTTTTAAAAGGACTGTGGGCATGTGTTTACATGATGCCCATGGACTGCTAGGTTGAAGGATGGGGGAGAGGGTCATTAGTAATCTCTTTGATAAGAGATGGAGCTGGCAGACTAGAGGGGCAATCTGCAGCTCCCGTCACACACACACACACGAACACACACTCATTTTAGCCGTGGATCCTACAGTATGGATTAATGAGCTTCCTCTGTGTGTAAATCCACCCTGGGTCTCCCAGGCCCTCCCAGTATGCTGAGAGGGAATGGAATTATGAGAGTTCTGGAGGGCTAGTGGGCCAGCAAGGGACTGGGCCCCCAGCTGCTAGATGGAGCGATGAGCTTTTTTTTGTCTCTGTGTGGTCAATGGCCTGTGAATCTGAGTCATTTGAACTAGTATGGATTGTGCCGGAGTGTAACATGCAGATAACTATAGGTAATTGGATTGTAAAGATGACATTGTAGCAGCTGGCTGTAAATGGGCATTTGTCAAGGGCACGGGTAGCACCTGAACATGCATGTGGGTGGGTAAATAGGTGGAAGGATTTGTTTGTGCGTGCGCGCATGTTACCGATGACAATGAAGATCGTGTGCATGTGTGCATATCTGCACACTACACATGAGAACAAACATGAGAACAAACTTATATATCCACACACATAATGTGTCCAAATCAGTCATGTGCCAGTACATCTGTCTGTAGCCCACTCTGCCTCCTGGTCACAATAACAAAGACCCAGAAAGGGTGAATCAATGCCCAGACAGACCGTGTCCAGGCGCGTCCTTCATATGATGGAGATAACGAGCCTTCCTTGGCTCTCAGCTGCAGTCAGAGCTAGCAGTTAGAGTGCCGCAGTCAGGAGAGGCATTGTATCATTCACTTACTGTAGGACAAGGACACGGGCAACTCATATTGACATTATTGATGATCATAATTTAATGGCTGGTTACTCTGACATGCATTTATTAGTGCGTCCCAATTGGCAACCTATTTCCCAGAGCCCTGGTCAAAGGTAGTGCAGTAATATAGAAAATAGGGTGCCATTTGGGTTGCAAGCCTATATGAACACTCAGCTCTACCCGCCGCCTCCTCTCCTTCTCACTCACTCTTTCTTTTAGCTGAGTTACCACGCGGTGAGACGGAGAGACTGCCAAAGAGCACTGTGACACACACACTAGGCTTGGGCGGTATAGAGCCCCACGGTGGATGTGTCATAATCCTCGTAAAACCTAGCGGTCAAACAGGGAAGTGGTTCCATTCGTTTTTCCACCATTCGTTTTTCCCCATAGGAAATTTTAGACACACTACGAATAAGGGTTGTGTTTCATGTAGGCTTTACCCTGAGGTGACGTTTTGATAACTATGTAAATCTGTCTCGGACAAGGAGACTTTTATCAATATATTCGGCTCTATTTACTCTGATTCGAAAATGCTAATTAGCATCAAAATAGACATCATGCAAGACCACAAATCTCAGGTATCAAATAATCAGGTATCGTGTCAATTTAAAATGTGCACAAGACAGTTCACAGAATTGTCAATTTAAAGATATTTTGTCAATTTATGAATGAATACATTTAGATTACATTAGGTAGTTAATCCAGAGATTTTTTACCTTTTTACCTTCGATTCGGCAGTCTGTCTAGACCACCGTGGTATTTGCGGTACCTTATGATTGCTACATTAGCAGCTAATTAGCACAACCCTTATTTTATGTGTTTCTAAAATCCGCTATGGGGAAAATGAATGGTGGAATCAAACAATTGGAACCATTTCCCTGTTTGACTACTAGGTTTTATGGGTATTACGACTCATACTGTGGTACTCTCTACCGTATACCGGGGCATCTTGATTTTTTTAATAAAACATTTTATTTAGCCAGTTTGTTTATAAAGAGAAAATGGAGCAAACTGAGGTTTCGTTACGTGACGTAGACTGTTGAGCCGCACAAGAGAGGTGATCAAGTTACACTTGACATTCACTACTAATGTATGCCAGATAAACATCTTACAACTAGCTATACGTTAACCATCTTTGTGCCATATACATTTTCTCCAGCTCAGGGCTCCAGCTATGCATTTGGTTGAACTTGCTAGCTATAGGTAGCTAGTTTGCAAGACCATGCTTCTTGGTTACAGCACAGAAAATCAATCCCCTCCTGGATCAAGTGTTAGTAGCCTTTTGAGATAGTTGTATAACTTTATGAGCTGGGTTGTCTGTCTTTGCATTTAGTTTATGTTCGTTTGCGCTTGTTAGTATTTAGCTAGCATCCGTTATGGGAATTCAATAGTACTTTGTTTGCATAATATATATATATATATATATATATATATATATATATATATATATAAACAGTACCAGTCAGAAGTTTGGACACACCTACTCATTCAAGGGTTTTTCTTTATTTTTTACAATTTTCCACATTGTAGAATAGTAGTGACGACATCAAAACTATGAAATAACACATATGGAATCATGTAGAAACCAAAAAAGTTGTATATATTTTAAATATATTTTATATTTAAGATTCTTCAAAGTAGCCACCCTTTGCCTTGATGACAGCTTTGCACACTCTTGGCATTCTCTCAAGCAGCTTCACCTGAAATGTTTTTCCAACAGTCTTGAAGGATTTGCCACATATGCTGAGCACTTGTTGGCTGCTTTTCCTTCACTCTGCGGTCCAACTCATCCCAAACCATCTCAATTGGGTTGAGTCGGGTGATTGTGGAGGCCAGGTCATCTGATGCAGCACTCCATCACTCTCCTTCTTGGTCAAATAGCCCTTACACAGCCTGGAGGTGTGTTGGGTCATTGTCCTGTTGAAAAACAATTGATAGTCCCACTATGCAAAGCAAAGGGGATGGTGTATTGCTGCAGAATGCTGTAGTAGCCATGCTGGTTAAGTGTGCCTTGAATTCTAAATAAATCAAAGACAGTGTCACCAGCAAAGCGCCCCCACACCATCACACCTCCTCCTCCATGCTTCATGGTGGGAAATACACATGCAGAGATAATCCGTTCACCTTCTACTGCTTCGCACAAAGATAAGGCAGTTGGAACCAAAAATCTTAAGTTTGGACTCATCAGACCAAAGGACAGATTTCCACGTGCTTAATGGTGGAAATGGCTTGTGTTTCTTGGCCCAAGCAAGTCTCTTCTTCTCATTTGTGACCTTTATTAGTGATTTTTTTTTGCAGCAATTTGACCATAAAGGCCTGATCCACACAGTCTCCCCCGAACAATAGTCCTCTCCCTCTTTTCTAGTTCTCTCTGTTAGCAGCCTTGCATCTCAATTCTAATACCAGCACTCTGAGTCTCTCGCTATTTAACCCTCTCTCTACTTCTCTCTCCTTCTAACTCTGTCTTCGCAGGTTATGCAGATCAATCTGACCTGTTAATCTTACTTTGAGACAGTGCTTCACTCTCCCTTGGCCCTGCTTTCAAGAGGCAGGCAGCAGAGAAGAGTGTCGTTTTAATTGAACTGCTCTGGGTTACATCAATAAGATTGCTTTTATTCCTTCTCAGAGCAGCGTCGCCTGTCCGTTGTCCCTGGGTTTGTTATGTTCTACATAATTAGCTTTGTTGAGAGAGGCTGGGAAGCCATCTGGAAAGTATTGGGGCTGGAGCTACACTTTAATTCTACTCTCTGTCTTTGACTGTTCTCTACATGAAAGGGTTCTACATGAAACCTTTTTCCTCTGAAGAAAGAGTTATTTGATGGCTCTTTGTCGGGTGAAAAGGTTCTGTACTTGGAAGCAAAAATATTTTTCTTACACGGGCCAAGATGAATATATGCCTGTGTTGATGCCACGCGGGGGTGGTGTGCACCTCTGTGGGGTTGGGGCTGGTTTTTGCACAGGTGTGTGTATTTCTGTGTTTGTGTGTTTCTGTGAGTGTTTACTAAGTCTCCCTCCTTCCTTGTTGTTGTAGATGTTCAAGCGGAAAGTGATGGTGCTTGGGGAGAAGCTGCTACCGGCCTTCAACACACCAACAGGTATCCCACGTGGAGTCATCAACCTGGGCAGGTGAGCCTAGCTACCAGTCCCCATGATTCCCTAGCTACAGTATCCTATAATAAACACATACTGTATGAGACCTTACCAACACATTTAGCTGGATTACATTGCAATAAGGAGGTGGTACCCATTTCATACTTCTGTTTCCATTTGAAATGTTTGAAATTTGCGGCCTCGTGTTGGAGCCACAAATTAAATAACGTGTTCAACTCCGATCTGTGCGATTTTATCGGGATCCCCATATGCAAGACCCCCCAACCCTACTTAGTTAAGAAACTGTACACTTTTATTACATTTTCTCACTATCTTATCATCTAAAAATACATCTCTCTGGCACCTCTGCCTGCCACCTGCTTCCAATTAACCCGCCTGTCTAAGCAGACAGTTGCTGGCAAATTTAATTAACTGATTCCAGAGCTAATTCCAGTTAGATGGGTAACATGGACCCTGAGTGCAGATGGGCAGGGAGGAACGATACCCATTATAAATTACAGCGACATAGGGAAAGGAACTTACATGTACAGAAACTACACAAACGCACACACACAATGCATATTGAACACACACACACACACACACACACACACACACACACACACACACACACACACACACACACACACACACACACACACACACACACACACACACACCTACACCCAAACAGCAAGGGATTTCATTGTACAGTAGCTCAGAGAGAAACGATGTTGCCCCATAATGTACAAGTACTAGATATTTAATGTCCTCAAACACACAAACACAAACACCAAGGGAATTCAGTGTAACACAATTAATATGCTGCCAATGGGCTGACTTGAACGTCTTCGAATTCCTCTGTTGTATATGTAGCATGTCCCATGTGGTCTTTCATACAGTATTTCGGGACTACTTATAGAATGTGCTCCCAAAAGGCCTCAACACATTGAAGAACCTCAAGATAAATACTTTGTAGTTAGCGATGCGAACACATTCATACAAGGAGCACAATGAATAATGCATAGAGAAAGCGCTGAACACTTGGTTGCAAGTTACTGAATGCGAAAGCTGAGAATTATTTTTGCAAGTTTCCTAAAGTGTGCAATGTACTAATTTACAGTGCCACCAGAAAGTATTCACACCACTTGACTTTTTCCACATTTTGTTGTGTTACAGATTCCATTGAAATGGTTTGTCCCTGGCCTACACACAATACTCCATAATGTCAAAGTGGAAGCCTAAATAACTTAAGGAGTTACATTTGCTTAAGAAGTCACATAACTCGTTGCATGGACTCACTCTGTGTGCAATAATAGTGTTTAACATGATTTTTTAATTACTACCTCATCTCTGTACCAAACACATACAATTATCGGTGAGGTCCCTAAGTCTAGCAGTGAATTTCAAACATATATTCAACCACAAAGACCAGGGATGTTTTCCAATGCCTCGCAAAGAAGGGCACCTATTGGTAGATTTAAAAAATAAAAGCAGACATGGAATATCCCTTTGAGCATGGCAAAGTTATTAATTACACTTCGGATGGTGTATCAATACATCCAGTCACTACAAAGATACAGGCGTCCTTCCTAACTCAGTTGCCGGAGAGAAAGGAAACCAATCAGGGATTTGACCATGAGGCCAATGGGGACTTTAAAACCGTTACAGAGTTGAATGCCTGTGATAGGAGTAAACTGAGGATGGATCACAACATTGTTACTCCACAATACTAACCTAAATGACAGAGTGAAAAGAAGGAAGCCTGTACATAATACAAATATTCAAAAACATGTATCCTGTTTGCAATAAGTCACTAAAGCCATTCACTCCTAATCGACGGGCCCTGATGTTACTTTAGCTTGAGCAGCTAATGGTGGATTACCAAACTAATACGAAGCATATTCATCAGGACGACATCTCTCTTTGCTTCCATCCCTTTATAGTTTCTCTTTTTTTCTTTCCATCCTCCGCTAATACGTTCCGTTCCATTCATCCCTTTATCACTTTCTATTAATGTAGGATTAGGTCATGTACCATAATGTAATGTAATGACGTTCCATCTCACCTCCTCTGATCAGGTCAGGCAGAGTGTATTAGCACGTTGTTGAAGTCATAATTTAGACATAGACACACTGTTATTCTGAGACGGCTGCGCATATCATCCTCACAGTGCACTACTTTCATAGAGAAATAAGACTAAAGGATATGGGTTGCATCCGACACCGCACCCCATTCTCTATATAGTGTTCTACTCACTGTAGTGTACTACTTTGACCAGAACCCTATGGGTCCTGGTCAAAATTATTGCACTATATAGGAACTAGGGTGCCATTTTGGTTTATTGGTGACCCTGGTTGACGCTCTTGTTTCAGTCTCTAAGATGAACTTAACGCTTTCCTCGACTCTGCAGAGGTAGACGGTGTTATTGATCTACAAAGGGCGGTAAGCCTCCCACTCTGTTCCCCAGACAAATGATGCGGTGCATCAGCTAGCATCTGGGTTGGTGCCCAAGGGGGACAAACAGATCCAGACCTGCTTAATCTTTATACTGCGCCCTAAATTGCACCCTATTCCCTATATAGTGTACTACTTTTGTCCAGGGCTCCCATGGCTTTGGTCAATAGTAGTGAACAATGTTTTCAATAGGGTGCCATTTGGGACGCAACCTTAGTCGCTGTACTTTCTTCAGCACCAAAACACACAATTCTGGAGAGTGATGAACAATTGTAATATCTGACTGGATATCTGTCTCCTCGGCTCAGTGCTTTCTGAAAAGCAAGAAAGAAACAAATGATGGGCTGTTGCTCTGGGATATAAAAGAAAACACATTTTGGAGATATTGTAGGTGTTGGTGCACTAGAACCATATAATGCATTGGCTCCAAGACACTTAGTTGCCTCAAAGACAAACCAGGGAACTGCTGAAAGTGACACCACACTGAGGTGAAAATGAAATGTTTTTCATTACTGACACTGGTGTTGATTGTTTATCTGTACAATCTGCCTACATTTTGTAAGGACAAAATGCAATTGTAGCATCACATCAAGATGCAATACTGTTTATTTGCCCATTATTAAAATGTTGCAGAAAGTAATTATTTTTTTTAATGCTAGCATGGATTTATTGTCTTGAGTGTGAACCGGTGTGTAATGGTGTGTGTTGACTGTGGTCCTCACTTGTTCCGGTATGGTTTCTGTCCCCAGTGTGTATAACAGTGTGTGTTGACTGTGGTCCTCACTTGTCCCGTTATGGTTTCTGTTCCCAGTGTGTATAACAGTGTGTGTTGACTGTGGTCCTCACTTGTCCCGTTATGGTTTCTGTTCCCAGTGTGTATAACAGTGTGTGTTGACTGTGGTCCTCACTTGTCCCGTTATGGTTTCTGTCCCCAGTGTGTATAACAGTGTGTGTTGACTGTGGTCCTCACTTGTCCCGGTATGGTTTCTATTGCAGTGGCACCAGTTGGAGCTGGGGCTGGGCGTCAGCCGGGAGCAGTATCCTGGCGGAGTTTGGAACCCTGCACCTGGAGTTTGTCCACCTATCAGAGCTCTCCAACAATGGCATCTACACAGAGAAGGTATGTACTACAGTACCCACAATTCTGTGAGTGACTTGGGTCGCACAAATCCAGAAACTTAGTTAGAATCCAGTTAGAATCGTTCCACAGGAATTTCTCAAAAAAACCTGGGAACTTTGTGGGACGTTTTCTGCCATTTTGCGTGACTGTCTGCGACCGAATTTCAGATTTGACTCAGTAAAATATGTTAAACCGTTAACATCGTATGCTCATCAGTGCAATGCTCTATGCCATTATCCATGTGTGGTTTTCTTCCTGCAGTCCTTACTATTCTTAAGGACTTGACTTTCCATTCATTTAATGGATATTTGTGAATGCTTTTAATGGGCATACTGAACATAATGGCAACTCTCCTTGGATGACTACGTTTCCTTTCTAATTTGTCTGTGAGTGTCAACTTCAGGGGCCAAGGACATTTAAATCCATTTAGAAGCACGTGTGATGCCAAAGTTGAATTCCTCTCTACAGTTCTTTTTAGTTTACAGAAAGATTTTTTGTTTTGTTTTTTGTTTTTTTACTGTGTGGTGTTGCAGGTTATGAATATCCGAAAGCTGTTGAACAAAATCGAGAAGCCTCACGGTCTCTATCCCAACTTCTTGAGTCCCGTCAGTGGCAACTGGGTCCAACGTGAGTACTGGTCTCCACCGAAGGAGATACACATTATTATGTTATTATCATGGAACATAAGGGCACTGGCCAGCCACACTAGTAGACTAGAATGTCTACTAGACAGCCTGAGTGGCATTCTACTAGCCAAAGGTACAACATTTGTGCCACGCCACATTTTCTACTAGCCTGGTCTGAAAGGTGCTATCTGGCTAGCGGGCTAGCTTAGTTTACCTCACCACACTTCACACACTGTATCCACAGGAAAGCCTTTGCCACTATACAAGCACCTCCTTTGTAATTGTAGTACAGCAGTAAAGAACGTCCTTGGTTAACCCGGTCACAGGCAAACCGTAGACTTTTTAAAACTGTACAGGAATTCCATATTATTACCCTGTAGTCGTCCGTGAACTGATCTTTCTACACACTCCTCCGGCCTTGCAGGAGCGCTCCGATTTAAATCCTTTGGAGCCTCCTTGTCATCCATCCATCCCTTTTTCTTCCTTTCTTTCTTTCTTTCTTTCTTTCTTTCTTTCTTTCTTTCTTTCTTTCTTTCTGTAGCAACGTCAGTCTCAAGCAGGGCTGTAAAATCGCCTCGCTCTGGGTTATTCAAATAATAATGAATCCAATTACGTCGGGGAATTGAATCTTTTCCGATTCGTCTGAAAGGCAGTGGAATGGGAGATGCCAAGACGGGCTCTGAAGATGTGGGTCTGGAAGTCCTAATCTGGCTGATTATGGGGATAATTGTTGTTGTGGGCAAATGGTTAATGAAGCAGGTAGATAAGGAGGAGAGGAAGGAGAGGGGGATGGGTGTTCAGTCCGGCCTGTGTTTTTGTCAGCATGGGCACATGAGGCACAGAGCAGAAAGCACTGATTCACACAGACCTCTCCCACAGTCTCTGGTGTTCTGTTGTCAAGGGCTAGCAGAACGCTGCGTGATAACCTTTCACAGTGTGTAGGAATGTGTGGTGGTGGAGGGTGGGCGGGCGGGCGTGCCTGCATGGATGTGTGTGTGGATGTGTGAGCGCACAAAAACGTCTCCAACGCGGTATCTTATCCAGAGTTGTTAAATTAGCATGAAATTGAGTGGGAGGAAAAAAATATATATCTGAAGTTGTACTAACCAATTATCATTTTTATTTAAATTAAAACCACAACTGTGTGGGTACGTGATAAAGCTAGCCATAATGACAATGCTATTTTCTTTGCTAAGACTACTCAGAGTATGAATCTACAAATCAGTCAGCCTGTCATACCCCACGTATACCCTGATTCTATTTGACTCTATTTGATTGGTTGTTGGGTTTCGCCCGTTGTGAGACTGCAGAGTAATGTTTGTGAAAAAGACCCCCCCCCCCCCTGTGTGGAGATAATGTCAGATGTCTCTCTTTTTTCTCTCCCAGATCATGTTTCCATTGGCGGCCTGGGGGATAGCTTCTACGAGTATCTGATCAAATCATATCTGATGTCAGACAAGACGGACGAGGAGGCTAAGAAGATGTACTACAGTGCTCTGGAGGTAGGAGAACTTCCATGTAGCACACAGCGAGGGACCTACTGCTGTCGTCAGGGGGCCGCTCGGTCTCAGCAGGCAATATGGAAGGATATACGGATGGAGGGAACAAAGGAAAGGAGGACTGGAGTCTGTTATTGCTGTAGTTTTAGAATTCAGTATGCTTTTACAGTACATCATAACAAGTATCAGCAACCCGTGATGCACAAACACACACACGACACATGCACACGCGTGCAAGTGTGCACACAAAGTCACAAACAGACACGCAAACATGCACATGAGCTAACACACGCATACATGCAAGCATGCACGTGCACACACACTCACACATACACACTCACAAACATGGCATGACACACACAACCTCCTCCACACACCTAATCCCTCAGCCATCAATTAGCACAATATCCTCTCCTTAAATACTATTGACACTTGTCTTTTAGGCTGATGAGACTGATGAGAGAGAGAGAGAGAGAGAGACAGAGAGAGAGAGAGAGAACTCTGTTTCCTGACTTTCCAAAGAAAGACAAACTCTGCAACAGGGGTGTTTCTCTATCTCTGTTTCTCTCTTTCCATCCCTCTATCTCTCCTTTGTTTCCACCAGATTTCCACCTCTCTCTCTCTCCTGGAATCAGAATAGAATGTGTTATAGGATGTAAAAATAATCCCATACATAAATACCAATATGGACACGTTGTTCACATTGGCTATGTGCATAGATAGTATGTCTACAGAACATGCATCCACAGAGCATTGTGGATAGAACAAGCCAAACAACAACTTGGGTACACACAAATTGAAGCAGCTGACATCCCAGTACTGCCATGGCACCTGTGCTGTAGATAGAAATGTATTCCAGACCTTCCAATTGCTTCTCCAGTATCTCGTCTTTAAATCAGATTTAAATTGAAAAAGAATTGCGGTCTTTTTTTATTGACAGTGTTTCGCCGTCTCAGTTTCAGAGTAACAGAAGCATTCAGAAACCACAGAGTTGAAATCATACGTATAGAATGACTAGAATAAAAAGCCTGGATTCTATTTCTAAGGTAGAAAGCTGTATTCTACTGTATGTATGTAGAATACCCCCAGGCTAGTATAAATGCTAACCATGTTTCCCCATCACAGTACCAGCAGGATTCAAAGCAACACTGAGTTGAAAAAAATGCTTCAGTATGCAGTCAATTAATATAGATTTACCTGTGTCTCACCCATTTATAAATGTCAATCATCCCCCAGGCCATCGAGGCTAACCTGGTGCAGAAGTCCCCTGGTGGGCTGACCTACATGGCGGAGTGGAGGGGGGGCATCCTGGACCACAAGATGGGCCACCTGGCCTGCTTCTCCGGGGGCATGGTGGTGATCGGCGCGGACGACGGAGCTCCAGAGAAGAGACAGCACTACCTGGACCTGGCTGCAGAGATTACGCACACCTGCCATGAGAGTTACAGTAGATCTGGTGAGTAGGACTGGGAAGGCATTGAGTATAGGACATCTGTGTGACCAAGGACAGGTATGAGATGAGTATTTAAGGATATTGGATATCCAATGGCTGGATGTTGCTCTGTGTATTCAGAGCAATTAGAGCATTTCCTGTTATTGTGCAGGACATTATCAAGTCAGTGAAATTACAATGCTGTTAGACTATCTTGTTAACCTCTCTGGCGTCCCACCTCGACAACAGCCAGTGAAATTGCAGGGCGCCAAATCCAAAACAACAGAAATCCCATAATTAAAGTTCCTCAAACATACAAGTATTATACGCCATTTTAAAATTAAACTTCTCGTAAATCCAACCACAGTGTCCGATTTCAAATAGGCTTTATGGTGAAAGCACACCAAACGATTATGTTAGGTCAGCGCCTAGTCACAGAAATCCATACAGCCATTTTCCAACCAAGGAGAGGTGTCACAAAAGTCAGAAATAGCATTAAAATGGATCACTTACCTTTGATGATTTTCTTCTGGTGGCACTCCCATGTCTACATGTTAGACAATAAATGTTTGTTTTGTTCGATAATGTCCCTCTTTATGACCAAAAATCTCCTTTTTGTTTGCGCGTTTAGTCCAGTAATCCGAATGCACAAGGTGCGGGCACTAAATCCAGACGAAAAGTTTTTAAAAAGTACAACAAAGTTCGTAGAAACATGTCAAACGATGTTTAACCTTTTTGGGATAGGGGGCAGCATTTCACTTTTGGATGAATAGCGTGCCCAGAGTGAACTGTCTCCTACTCTGTCCCAGATGCTAATATATGCATATTATTATTAGTATTGGATAGAAAATACTCTGAACTCATCTGGCAGGCAAAAACCTGAGAAGAAATCCAAACAGGAAGTAAGAAATCTGAGGTTGGTCGATGATTTTCAACCCAGTCCCTATTGAATTCACAGTGAGATATGGATGAAGTTGCACTTCCTAGGGCTTCCACTCAATGTCAACCGTCTTTAGAAACTGGTTTGAGGATTCTACTATAAAGGAGGGGCTCATGAGAGCTCTTTGAGTCAGTGGACTGGTAGGGTGTCTCAGGCTTGTAACGTGCGCTCCCGACAGAGTTTGCTCTCGTTCCAGTGCTTTTCTCTGATTGAAACCTTATTGATGATTTATGTTAAAAACATCATAAAGATTGATTCCATACATCGCTTTGCTTGTTTCTACGAACTGTAACGGAACATTTCGAGTTTTTGTCTGAATGAAGTGCTCGCGCCTCATTAAGATGGATTACTGGGCTGAACACGCTAACAACAAGTGGCTAAATGATGGACTTTATGGAACTTTATGGAACAAATCAGTCATTTATTGTCGAACATTGATTCCTGGGAGTGCCTTCTGATGAAGATCATCAAAGGTAAGTGAATATTTATAGTGTTTTTTCTAACTTCTGACTCCAAAATGGCGGATATTTCTTTGGCTGGATTGGGCTGAGCGCCGTTCTCAGATTATGCTTTTTCCGTAAAGTTTTTTTGAAATCCGACACAGCGGTTGATTTAAGGAGAAGTCTATCTTTAATTCTGTGAATAACACTTGTATCTTTTATCAATGTTTATTATGAGTATTTCTGCCAAATCACCGGATGTTTTGGAATCAAAACATTACTGCACGAAACGCGCCAATGTAATCTGAGATTTTTGGATATAAATATGCACATTATCGAACAAAACATACATGTATTGTGTAACATGATGTCCTATGAGTGTAATCTGATGAAGATCATCAAAGGTTAGTGATTCATTTTATTTATATTTCTGCTTTTTGTGACTCCTATCTTTGGCTGGGAAAATGGCTGTGTGTTTTTTGACTTGGCTATGACCTAACATAATCATATGTTGTGCTTTCGCTGTAAAGCATTTTTTAAATCAGACACGATGGGTAGATTAACAAGATGTTTATCTTTCATTTGCTCTATTGGACTTGTTAAAACCTTTCTAGGGCAGGCG
Source organism: Oncorhynchus mykiss (assembly GCF_013265735.2). Taxonomy (NCBI): domain Eukaryota; kingdom Metazoa; phylum Chordata; class Actinopteri; order Salmoniformes; family Salmonidae; genus Oncorhynchus; species Oncorhynchus mykiss. The sequence continues at coordinate 28,079,820 of NC_048567.1, forward strand.
TTACGCTAGCGGGACCCCACGACCACATTCCGCTGAAAAGGCAGCGTGCGAAATTCGAAAATATTTATTTGAAATATGTAACATTAACAAATCCAATACAACAAATGAAATATAAACATCCTGTTAATCTACCCATGGTGTCCGATTTAAAAAATGATTTACAGCGAAAGCACAACATATGATTATGTTAGCTAAAAAAAAGTTATTCCAAATTATTCTTTATCATCTTTCGACACTTCAATGTGCACTCATGCTGTCCTACCAGACCTCCTTTGAAAGGAGTAATCATTTGAAGGCAGTCAGTGGTGATTCAGAATGGAGAGAAAGACCAAGATGTCTGTTATTTGTAAAATAAACAGAGAATGAGAGTCTCACAGAGACCACAGGCAAATTATTTGTAGCACAACTCAACCTGGAGAGGACAAAGATCAAACAAGACCAAGATCATCTAGTCTTGATGAAATTCCACACACACAGTTCATTTTACACTATTTTGGGGTTTATATGGTATATATATATTGTTAAAACTATTCATATTGTTAACTATTCTGGTCATGGTGTTCATATTTTTGAAGTTAAAATTACACTAAATGGAGTAAATATCCAACTTGCAAAGAGTTGGTTAAATTGAACTCTAATTGCCATTTTATTATTTTCAGTATCATTTTTTATCAACTCCTTTGCCATTTTTCAATTTTCTGTGTTGTTTAAAATTAATAATCAACTCCAGCAGAGTACATTTCTCTTTCAGTTTACTTCCTTTGAGTTATAAGGGTATAAAGCCTTATTTAAATATTTATTGTGTCACATTATGGTTACTCATAATGGAGGTTAAAGTACTGCGTCCCAATCAACTCCAGTTATCAACACTAACTGCAGGGAGCGTATCACTACTCACTACCGAGGGTTAAGAAAACTCCCAGTAGAGTCAATTCAACCCAACATTTTTCAACTATCCTTTATTTACTGTGCTCTGTCTGGATGGAGAATGAACTCGAGGGAATCTAAAAGACTGAGGGAAAAAAAGATGAGTTGTGTACACTTTTGGCAGAAAAAAACTTGCTTGAACTTGATTTCTCGTTCTCGGCCTTGAAACTTCCGGAAATATATTATTAGGGAATCAATTTTGTGTGTTTTCACCACAGGGTGAGCAGACCGGTTTCATCCTGAAAATACAGCTGATGCGACTCATCGCATAACAGGTTTCTTGATATACTTAGAAGACTTTTGATCTCTCCACCCAAAAGGCACCTCCTCCTTTTTATGGCCATCCTCTGCTTTTTCTTCATTTTTTCCCCTTCTCATTAGAGGGCTGCTCAATATTTCACTTCCGAGCCTCTTAGCTTTTGTTGGATTGGATGCCCTTGGAGTGAGAAAGGAGGTTAAAAGGGTCTCTCCTTCTGCTGCACCTCTCTGCTGTCTGGATCTGTGCCATCAACACAACAGGGCCGGCTGGCCCCCGTCTTCTAGCCAAATAAAATAAATGTTTAATTGTCCCATGCGCCGAATACAACAGGTAGACCTTACAGTGAAATGCTTACTTACAAGCCCTCAACCAACAATTCAATTCAACAATTCAGAAAATCCCCCCCAAAAAGTAAGAGATAAGAATAACAAATAATTAAAGCACAGCAGTAAATAGCAATAGCGGGGCTATATACAGGGGGTACTGGTACAGAGTCAATGTGTCAATGTGCGGGGGCACCGGTGTCGAGGTAATTGTTGTAATTATGTACATGTAGGTAGAGTTATTAAAGTGGCTATGCATAGATAATAACAGAGAGTAGCAGCAGCATGAGGTGGGGGGGGGGGGATGCAAATAGTCTGGGTAGCCATTTGATTAACTGTTCATGAGTCTTATGGCTTGGGGGTAGAAGCTCTTTAGAAGCCTCTTGGACCTAGACTTGGTGCTCCGGTACCGCTTGCCGTGCGGTAGCAGAGAGAACAGTTTATGACTAGGGTGGCTGTAGTCTTTGACAATTTTTAGGGCCTTCCTCTGACACCACCTGGTATAGAGGTCCTGGAAGGCAGGAAGCTTGGCCCCAGTGATGTACTGGGCCGTACGCACTACCCTCTTTAGTGCCTTGCGGTCGGAGGCCGAGCAGTTTCCATACCAGGCAGTGATGCAACCAGTCAGGATGCTCTCGATGGTGCAGCTATAGAACCTTTGATGATCTGAGGACCCATGCCAAATCTTTTCAGTCTCCTGAAAGGGAATAGGTTTTGTCGTGCCCTCTTCACGACTGTCTTGGTGTGCTTGGTGACCATGTTAGTTTTATGGTGATGTGGACAGGTGGGAAAGGGCAGTGTGGAGTGCAATAGAGAGTGCATCATCTGTGGATCTGTTGGTGCAGTATGCAAATTGGAGTGGGTCTAGGGTTTCTGGGATAAGGGTGTTGATGTAAGCCATGAACAGCCTTTCAAAGCATTTCATGGCTACAGACGTGAGTGCTACGGGTCGGTAGTCATTTAGGCAGGTTACCTTAGTGTTCTTGGGCACAGGGACTATGGTGGTCTGCTAGAAACATGTTGGTATTACAGACTCAGACAGGGAGAGGTTGAAAATGTCAGGGAAGACACTTGCCAGTTGGTCAGCACATGCTCGGAGTACACGTCCTGGTAATCCGTCTGGCCCAGCCACCTTGTGAATGTTGACCTGTTTAAATCAAATCCAATCAAATCTTACTCACATCGGCTGCGGAGAGCGTGATCTCACAGTCATCTGGAACAGCTGATGCTCTCATGCATGTTTCAGTGTTACTTGCCTCGAAGCGAGCATAGAAGTTATTTAGCTCATCTGGTATGCTCATGTCACTGGGCAGCTCTCGCCTGTGCTTCCCTTTGTAGTCTGTAATAGTTTGCAAGCCCTGCCACATCCGACAAGCGTCGTAGCCGGTGTAGTATGATTCGATCTTAGTACTTTATTGACACTTTGCCTGTTTGATGGTTCGTCAGAGGGCATTGCGGGATTTCTTATAAGCTGCTCCTTTTAAAGCTGCAGCTCTAGCCTTTAGCTCAGTGTGAATGTTCCCTGTAATCCATGGCTTCTGGTTGGGATGTGTACGTACAGTCACTGTGGGGACGAAGTCCTCGATGCACTTATTGATAAAGCCAATGACTGATGTGGTGTACTCCTCAATGCCATTGGAGGAATCCCGGAACATAATCCAGTCTTTGCTAGCAAAACAGATTTGTAGTTTAGCATCTGCTTCATCGGACCACTTTTTTTATAGACCGAGTCACTGGTGCTTCCTGCTTTAATTTTTGCTTGTAAGCAGGAATCAGGAGGATAGCGTTATGGTCAGATTTGCCAAATGGAGGGTGAGGGAGAGCTTTGTACGAGTCTCTGTGTGTGGAGTACATTTTTTTTCCCTCTGGTTGCACATTTAACATGCTGATAGAAATGAGGTAAAGCTGATTTAAGTTTCCCTGCGTTAAAGTCTGCTGCCACTAGGAGTATCGCCTCTGGGTGAGCGTTTTCCTGTTGGCGGAATACAGCTCATTGAGTGTGGATTTTGTGCCAGCCTCGGTCTTTGGTGGAATGTAGGCAGCTTCGAAAAATACAGATGAAAACTCTTTAGGTAGATAGTGTGGTCTACCGCTTATAATGAGATACTCTACCTCAGGCGAGCAAAACCTTGAGACTGCTCCAGCTATTGTTTACAAATATGCATAGGCCCCCACCCCGTGTCTTACCAGAGGCTGCTGTTCTGTCCTGCCGATAGAGTGTATAACCCACCAGCTGTATGTTCTTAATGTTGTTATTCAGTCACGGCTCGGTGAAACATAAGATATTACAGTTTTTAATGTCCCATTGGTCGGATATATGTGCTTTCAGTTTGTCCCATTTATTTTCCAGCGATTGAACGTTAGCTATCGGAACGTAAGGCACAGATTAAGCACTCGTTGCCTGATCCTCACAAGGCATCCTGACCTCTTTCCGCGAAACCTACGTTTCCTTTTCCAGCGAATATCGAGGATCTGGGCCTGGTCCTGTATCTGTAGTATATCCCTCGCGTCTGACTCATTGAAGAAGAAATCCTCGTCCAATTTGAGGTGAGTAATCTCAGTTCTGATGTCCAGAAGCTATTTTCAGTAGCAGCAACATGGTGTACAAAACAAGTTACAAACAACACTTTTTTGTTTTGTTAATAGCACGGTTGGTTAAGAGCCGTTAAGACGGCAGCCCTACCCTCCGGCACAAACTTTACATCCCAAATGGATTCAGACATGAGGGAAAATGTCTGAAGGTTTTCCGTCATTGGCTAGTGTGCCTCGCTGTTGGGGAGGAGAGGAAGGTTGATGTATAGAAACATAAAACAGTCAATAGTTCAAAAGGCAGATGGGTTCTCGGTCCTAAAAAGAGTTGAGAAATTTGGAGTCGGTTGTGTGTGCTGAAATAGAAAGGAGATGATGTCAAGGAGTGAAATGCCACTGCTGCCATTGCTGCTCTCATTCCTTTCCTGCCAGATGGATGTAGTGACTGCAGTGAGTAGGTACAACAATGGATGTACTTACTAAGGATTGCCCCTTTAACAGGCAAGTGACCTTCATACAGCAGAACTATGTCCCCATTTGAACGCGATCCATTAACCTGTAAGAATGATTTTTTTATTCTGTCCACTGTTCTGCGACTGTCCTGCTAAATCGTTCCCTTGTCCCACAGTTGGGCTTTTTACATGTGGTCACCCTAATTCCACCAGTGGAGGCTTTGCTACTGCAACATGTGACACCAGCTTTTCGCATGTGAGGGGAATAACATTATTTCAACCCCACGTGTGAACTTGCAATTCCACATGTGAAATATAACTGCAATATCCGATATTCACAAACTGCAATTCACATGTGAGGTGAAACGTGTTATTCTCCTCACGTGTGAACATGTGAACGCTACATTTAATGCATGTGAAAAGATGGTTTCACATGTGAAATTTAAGCTCAACGTGTGTGTGATTTCACATGTGAAAATGCAAATTTGACGTGTTTTTTTTGTTGTCTGCAAACGACCTGGCAAATAACCTACAACGGTTTTGGGGGGAAAAAACACTATGTGAAACATGCGTCATGTGACATACGTAGTAATACACAATCATCCTGATTGAGATTCAAAATGTGAAATGTTGCCATGCCAATGGACTTACCCTGAACTGTAAATGTAAAATAAATTGCTACCCAGAATAGCAACCATTGGGCTACTGTAGATGGGAATCCTGTTCACATGCTGTCGCTATGGCCTTCCAGAGTGGCAGCCGGCTAACAGAGACAGAATGTCTAGACCATCTGGATTACAAGACCAACTGGGGAACAGGTCTTTATTGTAGAGCTCATTTTCCATGACTTTTTAGAGCGTAATGTCGGAATCCTGATTCTGTGCCAGGGCAATAGTATTTATAGTGCGTTGCTAATTCACCCACAGCTATGTGGTTTGTTTTGATTTGTTTCAGTACCTCAGAAGACTGATTGAACAAACTATTAACTTAAAAATAAATTGACTCAAATAAAATTCCTCATCTCTCATGTTTTTGTTTTAAGTACGTCATTTAATCTGTTCACTCTGTGTCTCTCGAATCTCCCTTTAGCTACGAAATTAGGGCCCGAGGCATTCCGATTCGACGGCGGGGCAGAAGCCACGGCGACCAGACTGAGTGACAGATACTACATCCTGCGGCCGGAGGTCATCGAGAGCTACATGTACATGTGGAGGTTGACCCATGACCCCAAGTACCGGGAGTGGGGCTGGGAGGCAGTGGAGGTGAGTCACACAGACGTTAACGTTTCACAGTCTTCATGATGCAGCCATAATGTCACTAAAGTAATGACTTATAACTCTGGTGCTTTATCGGCAAAATATCTTCTGGTTATATTTGTTACATTTTTATTAGCAATGAGTTTAAACTGAGTGGAGATCTGGCTCTTATCCTTAAAGTGCATTTAACAAGGATGTGTAAAGAACAATAAAACCGTGATTCTAGAATATGTTGTTGAAATATGATTAAAAACCTCAATAGAGACAATCATATTCCACATACAGATGGCGGATCTTAACTTGATCACTCTTGTGGCAGAGCATTTTCCTGCTGCATCAGGAAATTCAAACGAGTCCCTGAAAAATAGCAGTTATCTTTTCTCCATGTGCGGGCAGTCGAGTCACTTGGATCAGGGCTTGCTATCAAAATCATTTTCTCTCTCACTCGCTTAAATGCTATGCCTAGGTCCTATTACTGCAACATTCAAATGTACAAAAATGTATCTGAAATGCAGCCATACGCATTAACTGTCGTTTTATCGTTTTATATAGCTTAACACAATATAAATATTGGTCTACATTAGGTTACGACCATACAAGTGTATCCTAAGGTCAAAATTGAGTTCAGTCGTGGCCTTGAGGTGATCTAGCTGTTAGGGTCGCTGCCTTCAGCGCTCACATATAGGCCTACCGTGCAGGCCTACCACACCTTTCTCGCACAAATAACTCAATCCCCCGATTGACTTGATTTATTTACACATTTCAAATATTATTCCAGGGATATTTTACCCCTGATCTTGATAAGACATGACCATACCAGACACTTTAGGAGAACATAAATAGGAAACAAATATAATAATAACAATAGGCTACATAGGCCATAGTAGATTTGCCATGGTAAATTATTATAAACTTCCTTTCTATTGCACGGAATGTTTGCCAAAGAGATAAATCGCCCTTCTGCTCAAAAAGGACTAAGTTGTTCTGATGACAATACCAACCGTGTGTGTTGAATTTAGTCAATCACTGAATTGACCAACTGAGCTAATTGATCACGTCAGTGATGACTAAATTCAACACACCTGGTCTTCCATGGAGGGCCTAGTTTGAGTTTTTTCCTTTCAATTAAGCCCTAGACAACCAGGTGTGGGGAGTTCCTTACTAATTAGTGACCTTAATCCATCAATCAAGTACAAGTGAGGAGCGAAAACCCACAGACACTCGGCCCTCCGTGGAATGAGTTTGACACCTGTGCTGTAACCCCTGCCGGAATGAATCCTGTAAACACGTGGAATGAATGCGTAAAAAAACTATACATTCGTCCACGAGTCAAAGGGTAGTGGGCCGGATTCGAAGCCATGCCGACTCTGGCATATGTGTGCCGGGGTTAGTGGCTGTAACCGTTGGACCACATAGGCACTGAGAAAACCAACCATTTATTATACCTGTTGCGTTCCTTCGACATATCATAAAACAATAGTTTTTTAAAAATCTAGTTTTCCTCCTGCGACGAAAGGGTTCAAATTGAGATCTGACATCTATACTGGTCTCTGTCCATGCGTATTCTCTCGAGGAACTAATGTACAGTACATATAATTGAACATGGTCACGGTCCTTCGATGCTACGTCTAACAAGGCAGTGTGAGGGCAGAACTAGCCAGGCTGATTAGCATATTACTGCCCCTTGACAACAGCAGACTAATGCACCATAATTAACACAGACCCCTGTTCTTACTGTTGCATCTGCACGAGAAGAAGCAAAGTGTGGGGTTTGACAACCCTTTGTGCCCCATAATTAATGCACGTGTCAGTCTGATCACACAGGATGAATGCTATATCTATCATCCCAACCCCCCGTTTGCAATGGCTAAGGGGATTGCGAGCCACGCTATTAGCTCTGCCCCCATTCACCACCTCAACCCCAAGCTCTTGTTCTCACTCGTGCTACTGGATGCCGTGGAATATTGTATAAGGTGCCCCAGGACAAGACCTTAATATAAGTAGGCTTTATGTTTGGTGTACTGTGAGGCAAAATAGTGTGTTTGAGGTCATGGTACCAGGTTGACGCATCTGTCTCTGGCTCTCCATAAACGACCTTATGTTCCCGTATCAGCGTTGCGCTACTCCAGTACTTGAGCGCTGCAGTCCTACTACTGGAAGTTTGATTTGATAGGAATTGCCGTCATTACGTCGATAGGTAGGGAGATGCTGTCTGTGCCCATTGGCTAACTGCTGGTATAGTACATGTCCATTTTGACATGAACATCCCTCCTGCGCTCTTCTTTCTATTCTTCTCCCCAGGCTCTGGAGCAACACTGCAGAGTCGAAGCTGGTTTCTCTGGGATCCGAGACGTGTACGCCCAGACAGTCAGCCACGATAACATGCAACAAAGCTTTTTCCTCTCCGAGACACTCAAGTAAGTCTAACACGGCCAGTCAACCCCCCCCCCCCCCCCCCCCCCTCCACCTACTGAGAATATACCAGCAAACACTTAGCTTTTTTTGATTTGTAAACGGCCCTAGAGCTTCTTCCACTAAGTGTAAGTAGCATATACAGTTTCTGAGAAGTAGTAAGAAGTAAATGGCAATTGCAGTTTAAATCCCCCTAGAGTTGGTCGAATTAGCATAATACAAAAATCCCCATTAAAATCCGTTAGTTTAAGCTCCAGATATATTTTTTCACTGGCTGCTTCTCAATCCACCGCATCCACCGATGTTGCCCTTCCGCGTCTGCGGTGAAAGGTGACAGAGCCAGAGCGGGGTTTATCAGACCACGAGACATCCCGAGAAATCTGTCTCCTCACCAAAACGTCTGTGGTAGCTTGACCCCTCTATGGGAAGATGAGACTACGTGTTGGTTATTTTGCTCTAGGACGCCCACAAGCCTCACAAGAAAACAAAATCATTCCGGACCTTCCTTTTATCTCTCAGATATAGGATAGACTGTTCAGAACAAACTTCCTTTAGATTGTTGGGGGAAATATCTGTTTGTTTATCCATGTGCGAAGCTGTTATTCAATGCATTTCTATGGGCTAATAGCAGTAAGGCTAAATTCAACGTTTCGTCAAATAATAGTTTTATTTTTATACCTTAAAGGATCCTAAAACTTCATATCAAATAAATAAATGATCCTTGGTATGACCATCTTAAAACAATTCCATATGTTAGCTTGGAACCCCCATCTCCCTGGCTTAGACTCCCTGGCTTAGACTCCCTGGCTTAGACTCCCTGGATTAGACTCCCTGGCTTAGACTCCCTGGCTTAGACTCCCTGGCTTAGACTCCCTGGCTTAGACTCCCTGGCTTAGACTCCCTGGCTTAGACTCTAAAGCATGAAGAAATGTTTTCTCGTTAGCTATGGTATACACTTTCCACCCTATTTACTGGTCTGTCTGTCTGTCGCGAGAACACTCACATTAGTCTAAGATATTCACACAATATGTTGAGTGCACTCGAGCACAGTATCTTCATCTCAACATTTACAGACAAACCTTATCGTGAAAGGAATAGAAATGGAGGAATTCCCATTTAGATTCAGCTGAAAGACTCCATCTCGCCCCCTCTCAGATTCCGTTTGTGATGGGCTGGTTAAGTGATGTGGACAATCCACATAGTGATGTTGCTTCAGACCGTGAGGGACGTGTGAGTGTCGTCTGGGCCCCCTTAGATAAAGAACCCTTAAAAAACGTTGGTGGGAAAATGGAGAAAGCTGTGTTTTATACTAAATCTTTTCAGGAGAGATAAGATGAGTTATAATTTATTTATTTTATAAAAAAAATGGGGGGGGGGCGATCTCCAGACAGGCTTTAAATTAAGCACCCGCTTCACCTTGCTGTTGTTCATCATTTATTGTATGCGTCAATAATTCAATTATTTCATTCAATAGTCATTACAAAGAGACTTGTTTTACGAAAGCAAAGAATGTCATGTCGTCACATCAGTAGTTCATCTATCACTGCCCAACCATGATTAAAACATGTTTTATTGGCTCATACAATAGCATTATAGCCATGATGCATTTGTTTAGATACCCGTAGTCTAGGAGAAAACTAGCCGGTGTGCGAATCCTTTATTCATGCCGTTCGCTTCCTCCAGACACTGACTCTGTTTGTCCCTCTCAGGTATCTATACCTGCTCTTCTCTGACGATGACCTACTGCCTCTGGAGGACTGGGTGTTCAACACGGAAGCTCACCCCCTGCCCGTCGTCCGCAAGAGCTGCCTACAGGGGGAGGGAGGGACACACGACAAGACAACCTCGGAGTAGCAGCCTGCTGTATAACCACTGCACAACTCACCTGCATACAGACACTGAATAACACGTATTCTTACATCACATGCATACAACACACACACATAGACACACACACAGACCCACACAGGACAGCATTACACACAGGTAACAACAACACAACAAAATGCAGGGCCCACGTCCCTTGGGCCCTGTTACAGACTCTCAATTCCTTTCCAGTAAAGGATCTTGTCGTATACGCTGTGATTGTATAATCTTGAGCCGGGTCGGGACTACTTCCTGCCGGCGTTACTTTCTGTGGACAATCAGGACGAACATGATTTTCATGAAAAGAGCACCTTTTTTTCTTTCCTTCTTTCCTCTGTGAGGAAACCAAGAGTATCTTGCAGACCCAAATGTAATGGGAAGAGTGCTGTATTATGGGCCATATTGAGAGAGAGAGAGAGAGAGAGAACCACTGAGCTTTTGCTTTGATTCCGTTTTTCACCGCAATCAATTAATGATTTCACCTGATCTTGTCATGGCTTTTCTTCTCTGTCTCTTTGACCAAAGTTGTTTGTTGTTTTGTTCACCCCCTCACAATTCCCTTAACACATCCTTTTTGTGGTGAGGTTTGACAGACGAATAGGGAGGGATGAATGGTGTTGAATATTAAATGTATAGACAATTGTGAAATGTAATACTCAAAATCCACCTTGAAAATGATTTTTTATTCAGAGTTTCCTGGCAGAAACAGGTTAATTGAATAATAACAGGCATGGGGAAAAATTGAAAACGGAAGAGGTTGTTGGAGTGTCTTACATGTCCAGGGACCATTTTTATAAATGGTTTGTCTTTATAATTTGTTTCGAGTACAATACTGGTGACATATTTTCATCGGGGCAAGTCTGCGTTGAATCCTCCTTACCCTCTTTCAGAGCGTAGCTTCACATTGTGTGAGTCCTGTGACTTTAACACAACTGTCAGTCCTGTTACTGTAACACAGGTGTCGGTCCTGTGACTGTAACACTGTAACACAAGTGTAAGTCCTGTTACTGCAGCACTGTAGAACGAGTGTCAGTCCTGTGACTCCAACAAGTGACAGTCCTGCTACTGTAATACAAGCACTCACAACCATCCCAGAGGCAAGATCACCACAGCTAGTCTCAGTCGCTTACTATGACTGGGCTCAAATATGCTTGCCAAAGTTATCAGCCCTCATCGAGAGCTCCAGCTCTCTCAAATCCGCAGTGGGGAAAGTTAGGCTTGAAGCTAAGGGTTTCCTAAAAATGTATTTCGTAGAGGGGAATGTGAATGGCGCTTTCCTATTTCATCCTTATTCGTATCATCACTGCTGTCCAATGCAGAGAGAATGTGCTGTACATACCTGGATGAATGTAAGGGTCCCCTGTATTAGCTTGTCTTCAGTTTCCTTTGTGATTTATTTGACTTGATTATGTCATTATTTTCATTGCTTTTTCATTTTGCTTCCCTCAGGTGTTTCTGTAAAAGAGGAAAAAACGTTTGACTAATTATAGTTCTGGTTGATATGAATTATTGTTATTACTTATCTTTCATTGTTGAATATTTTCAAATACTGATAAAAGACCTGTGCAACTTTGTACATTTAAAGCAAATTCATTTGCTTTGTCTGGATTCTTTTGTTGTTGTCTGTCCCTAATATTACTGCTTATGGTTTTTACTGTATGTTAAATCTATGTTTGACCTCAACTTCCAACACATTGACTGAGTGTATTTCCTGAATACACAACTGTCAACTTAACCTATTGATATGGAAGACCTAAGAGCTTCGCCATACTTCACGTATGAAACCGCATCACGTATCTGTACCACCAATGCTGCAATTGGCAAAGCTCTGCTTTCTGTTGCTTTGTGCTCCAGGTCTACCAATACAACGTCTCCTATACCTTAGCACCCAAGGCTGTCAACATCGATATCAGACAAGATCACTCTCCAATGACATCAAGGTTACAAATATGTACATGGCTCTTAGCTCTTGTTCACGTTGTCGTTCAGGGCCCACATTCACAAAACCTTCTTAAGAAACGTTTTCTTTTTTTTTTTGCGTAAGAAGTGGTTTGTGAATCTGGGCCCAGGTACACAAAACACTGCAGGGGAATGGGTGTTTGGTTGAGTGAAGTCAGTGGGTGTTTGGTTAAGTGAAGCCAGAAGGTATAGTGTGAAAGAGTGATCAGAACATAGAAGGGCACGCCAGCTAAGCCTTCAAACAGTCTGTACATTGAGTACAACTCTTGTGAAGGTAGTTCTTTGCATAACATCTAGACATACTTTATGCCATCTATGTCTCAAAGACTCAACAACTTATTCAATATCATAAATGCATAGTTTTACGCAGTGTTGGGGAGTAGTGAACTACATGCAGTTCAACTAGTAATTTGACTACATTTTGCAGTGGCTTAGTGATAGTTGAACACATTTCAAATCTAGGTAGTGTTTTCAGTAGTTCACTTTTTCACAATGTAGCGGTATAGCTAACTTCTGGAACTACACTCTACTTTTTTGGGGAAAAAAAACAAATATGGGTGAAGTAGGAAATAATTCCCTTTCTTTTTTGGAATTAGACCTGGAAAAGCTTCACTTGAAAAATCGTTTTTTGTTTAATAGGCTAAACTACACCTTCTGTTAACATATAACCCCAAAGTGATTGGTTCTTGCCATTTGTTGTCTATGACATTTAAATAGGAACATTTTCACAAAATAGTTGGATGTAATGAACTCTTTCAAAGTAACTTTGAGTAAACTGCATATTCTTCAGGGTAGCTTTAATGTAGCTTCCTTTCTTCCCGTGTGAAGTAATTGGTAGCTTGGTAAACTATATTTTCAGAATATCTTCCCCAACACTGGTTTTGTGCTGCTTGGATTCATTGCTAGTATATCACTCTGCGTTTTAATGGAATTTTTCCTCATTGATTTTCATGAGAGGAGATGAGGTGCTCACTGAGTGAAGACATTTGATTAATTGTTGGCACAGGGGAAGTTCATTACAGATGTAATTGATGGGGGGGGAAGTCTCCAAGATAGGTAAGGTTCCAGCAATTAGGAATCAAAAATGAATCATGTGGGTTTAGTCATCTCACCAATGGAACACAGGAGAGACAATTTAATTTCATTCTGCTGCAAAAAGTATACCTTCACATGTAACCAGAAGGGCTCATCCAAATCAAGTTATTAGAATTGTATTATATTTTGTCAACAGAGCAAATGTACTTGTTTAGGTAATGGTTTAAGTCAAGCAGACAAAAAAAAAAACAGACAATAGTATTTTGTAAGAAATGCCTGTAATTCTCCCCTTTTCTTACCTTTACACAATATTTTTGGAGTCAAACGGAGACAAAGACATGCTGACATACTAAGAGATGCCTTAGCTTTAAGGTCTGAGAAAGATTGAAGCTGAGAGCAATGAGAGCATGGTGTGCATCCACGAGCAGCCCTGTTCGGTGTTGGGAGCTACGGATGGGGGGTATTACTGTACATTTGAATGCACCTGGGACTGATACTGATAATCCGTCCTGTCTTCCCCCCCGTAATAATTCCAGTGAAACAGAGCAGAGGAGACGGTGGGGGCCAGTCACCACTGCTTAGTGAGCGGCCATTGTTATCTTCCTCTCACAGCTTGGTCTCGGCGGCCCCACACGGCTCACGTATGGCCCCCATAGCTCTATGTGCATGTACTGCCGTCAATATGGCCGACCTTGCAGAGGAAGGCCCGACAACGTTTGGCGTGGACCTGGTGTGTGTGTGTGTGTGGACAACAAAGGGGAATGGCAGGGGATTTAAATTATCGTATGTGTGCACTGTAAAGAAGAGGTGAGGCGATGTGTTGTACTAGCATATGCCTGCTCACTTCCCTGTGTCTCTTCCGATGACCAGGGAGGCAGCGAGACAGACTATAATTCAAGGCTGTTTCCTTATTCAACCTCCCTCTTCAAGGGATGAAATTAAGATCAAGATTTGACTTCATGCTCAATGGCTTTTACCCCCTGCCCTCTCGTCTGTGCGCGCTTTCATGGTTTGTTAAGTGGTTATTTTCTCTCAGGGTTTTGAAGAGTAAAAAAAGAGAAACAATTTAAAGATTTTCAGGATAATACCTCAACAACAAAAATAAGAAACTGCCCATATCTAATCTTGTGAAAGGACGGGTTTGTTTTTGTTTTTGACAGCTCTTTGCGGTGAAAGGCCGATTTCCCAAAGGCAGACTACAAAGGCAGACTACAAAGGCAGACTCCAAAGGCAGACTCCAAAGGAAGACTCCAAAGGCAGACTCCAAAGGCAGACTCCAAAGGAAGACTCCAAAGGCAGACTCCAAAGGCAGACTCCAAAGGCAGACATTTCCGTGCCATTGTTCAATAGAAAAAGATGGAAGAAACAGAGCAGGCCTGAATATGACTGACCAAAGGTCAAACAATGGAAGTAGAAACATTAGGCATTTCCCCAAGCATTATCAAATTCTAATGAACCTCTTTCCTGTCCGATTCAATTAGTCTCTATCCTCGCTCAATTATATTCTTTCCGTTCTTGTGTTTCCCTCAGTTGGAGATATAGCAGTTAAATGGCTGCTTTTGCTACAGTACGATGAAAATGGAGCACACCATTTATAGTATAGCACCTGTTGATGCATTGGATACAAGCGTTGCTCTACTCTAAATCTGCTTTATTTGGGTGGGGAAACCTGATGCTTGCTGTTGCTTGGAAGACAGGGCTACATTCAGTGAGAATGATACTGATTTGTATGCATTGCCAAGAGAATGAAATACATACCTCTAGGAGAAAATTGCACTTTATTTGATACATTTAAAGGTTTCATGATTAGATTACGTTGCTAATGAAAACGGATGTTTTTGTCCAATTTCATGATTATCAAATCTTAATGTCAAGATTGTATGATGTTGGGAAATGATCCTATTCTTCCAGGGCATACAGGCATACTCACATTGCTGTTCAACATTATCATAATGGAATGGAATTTTCCATGGTGTCTTCCAATGCACCCAGCTTGTGAGAGGAGACAAGGATTTGTGTTTTCCCCAACTGTGTGCATGTGAAAGGGGATAGCTAATCAGTTGCTCAACTGAATGCATTCAACCGAAGTGTGTCTTCTGGATTTAACCTAAATCAGAGAGGTGTGGGGGGCTGCCTTAATCGGCATCCACATCATCGGCACCAGTTGTTGTTGGGGGTTAACTGCCATAGTCAAGGGCAGAACAGCAGATTAATCCACCATGCCGGCTCGGGGATTCGAACCGGCGACCTTTCAGTTACTGGCCCAACGATTCTGCATGTGTGTGTGTGTTAAGCAGATTACCCCAGACAACGGGGTGCTGATTGGTCTGTCAGAAAACTGCATCGCCAGCACTTCTCAAGGTCCAATAGTCCTGGGTCACCCAGCTACCAACACCTTGTTAGGGAGAGGGAGCAATCACAGCTGCTAACACAGACATCCACAATAGCACTGGGACCTCATGTTCATTAGAGCACAGTGTAGCAAAATATTTTACAACGGAAACAGAAGTAAACCTTTCTTATTGGACAATTCCAGATAGTACCTCCTCGTTTCGGAACGTTTCCTTCCGCTTTATTACTAGTGAACACAACCCTCATGAACACTGAGTTCAACAGAAGAAGACGTCCAGTAAAGGAATCTGTTCAAAAGTCTATTCAGTGAACTATTGTATGATTCCTACTGTAGTTTGCAGGATTGCATGGTAATTCAAGGTCACACGGTTCAGGGTTAAAATGACAATGGGCGAAACAACAATGGCGAATTATTCTGCCTCAGTAAACGTCAATGATTGTTTATGCTGTGTTTGGAGCTGGTGATTTGCGGTCTGTCAGCCGTTGCCAGAGTGAAGCAGGCTCTTATGCCAATTAATGTTGCATTTTTTCCCCCCCTGAGGCTTTGAATAATCAGAGAGCCTATTTCAGAATGTCTGTCCTGATTAATCTAACGCAAATTTTCTACCATGTTCATTGTAAATTTATATCCAGTTGTCACTCACACCGCAGTATACTATGCATATCGCCCTCTCTGTGACATTACAGTGGCCGCAGTTTGGAGAGATTTTAGGCATTAAAAAACAAGCCCTATTTTCTCAGCAGGTGGTGTTCTGACAATGGTTTGAGGGCTCTCTATCTATCTCTCTCTCTCTCTCTCTCTCTCTCTCTCTCCCTCTCTATAGATATGATGTATTTTCATACAGGAGATAGTTTTGTCTTGTTATTCTGCAGGTACTTTTGAATGGGCTTCATACCATTGTTTTGTTTTAACAGCAGTATACTAAAATAAACATGGGTGTGAGTTTTGACTAGTTTATTACAAGCCATAACAATTGTTAAGGGAAACCTGCCTTGTGCTTTTAACACATCTCAATTATGTGTGTTCTGATGGGAAGGTGCTAAAGCTTTTTGGAAGCCACATAGACTGACGACGCTAATAGAATACAAATATGTTTGCAGGATAATTGTTTAATCTCAAATGTGTTTTTGTTTTTGAAGATTGAAATGAATCTCATTGCTCTGAGATTCGGTTGTGTTTTACAGGATAATAGGCAGGCTATGCTTGATTTAAAGGTTGTTGCAATCCATTAGAGCAATTGTAATGATTCAACCAGGGTTGAAGAGCATTAAGTACCACATCCTTGAGAAGAATAACACTCACCCATGGTTTTACATGAACATTTGCAGGGTTAGTTTGAATTGTGTGCTGGCATTATGCCTAGACTCTAAATAGTTACATGGACCTCTTCAACTGAGGAGCAGCAGTAATCAATGTACAGATGCTGAGCCCTGAGTGGAGCTCTGGAGAAATCGTATCATCTTTTATAACTCTCAAACTATCGACTGGGACCATTTTGACACAACAGGCATATTGTAGATTTCATAGCCCAAAGGTGGTTTCTTCAATTCTTTAAATTTGTCATGACTTTTTCAATCAACTTGTTCCTAATGCATGGAGGGGGGGGGTCTGTATCAGTGACTTTGACCAGGTAGACAGATCATCTATAGAGATATGTGACTCACCACCTGGATTCGGTCTTATGTAGCAAAATGTTTTTTTGTGTTTTTTTTTAATGTTGGTTAAAAGTAGAGACTCAGAGCTACAAAGTGATATATCGTATGCTGCATTTTTGAGGAACAATGGGAAAGTCATTCTGCTTTGAAAATTGATACACTTGTAAACACACTTTTGAGAAAATGGCCTTTGAAATACCTACTGGAGAGCTTTCCTTTGTCTACACCCATCCAGCATTGTTCACACCCTCTTAAACCAGCCCCACCCATCTCTTTAAGGATTCACATGAGATCATGTGCTAAACAGTGAGTAGTGTAGTAAAGATTAAAACTAAAAGTGATAGTAGCCTACAATAAGGAAAAATGACAGGTAAACAGAAAGTGTTTAAGTCCCCCAGTAAAATACTACTTGAGTAAAAGTCTAAAAGTATTTGGTTTTAAAAATACTTAAGTATCAAAAGTAAATAGAATTTCTAAAATGTACTTAAGTATCAAAAGTAAAAGTATAAATTATTTCAAATTCCTTAAACCAGACGGACCAATTTTTTTAAAAATGTTTTTATTGACGGATAGCCAGGGGCACACTCCAACACTCAGATGTAATTTACAAATGAAGCATTTGTGTTTAGTGAGTCTGTGAGGTATGTCACAAAATCATGTTACGACCACACATTTCAATATTCATTTTATATATAAATATTTTGCTAAGTCTTGCTAAGTGGATGGGTCTCTACAGAAGTGTACAGCCAAACTGTTACTTGCACAGTAGCAATATCAGAAATAGAAATGGTCAATAGAAATAAAATAATATACAGAATGTACACGAACAATATGAATAACGATATCAGTGATAGATGAGGTAGTTATATGCATACAATCAGGGGGTAAAGTGGCTGAGCAGCAGGATAAATAATAAACAGTAGCAGCAACGTGTGTTAGGAGAGAGTCATGTGAATAGAGGCACTGCAGATAGTGCTGATGACTGGTCCGTCCAAACCACGCATGAACAAGGGAATCTATATTCGGAGAGCTCTTGACTTTGGTGCAGGGCATGTGATGTCTATAGCCTCTTCATCACAAAACTCCCTGACATTGTTATGCCAAGTCCTGGTGCTGCTTGTACAGGCATACCATCTATGGGATGAAGGATGTCAGCGTTGCGCAGCAGGTGAAACCTGGTCCCGACTGAGTCCGAACACTCCTTTTGCGACAACAACACCAGGTTCCAGAGCATCGAAGCCGTAAAACAGGAAACAATACAAAAACATCTGAAGACATTACAACCTTGCACAACATCAATTCACCTCCCAAGTTTAGATGAGAAGAATAACCTCATACAATGCAATGAAAAAAATATTCACCTGAAGTGCTGTGGTACTGCTAGATCTATGGCAGGCATTAGCCGGAGAATACAGGGATTGTGGTGATATAACTCCCTGCTATCAACCAATCAGTCCAGGATCAAAACAACCTACGCACAAAATATTTATTCATTGGGAAGTGTTATATAAATACCTGAATTCGTATAACACCCTCCAATATACCATATGTGCAACTTGCTTTGTTATTTTGGTTGCTATAACATTTGGTTTGAAGTGACTGAGGATTTGGGCATACTTTTAGAAGCATCCTGCTAATGCTAATTGTCGCTCAGGGTCAATTAATAACTTTTTGTCAATAAAAATAAGTATAGACACTACCGTTCAAAAGTTTGCGGTCACTTAGAAATGTCCTTGTTTTTGAAAGAAAAGCAACTTTTAAAACGTCTCAACTATTAAAATAACATCAAGTTGATCAGAAATACAGTGTAGACATTGTTAATGTTGTAAATGACTATTGTAGCTGGAACCGGCTGATTTTTTAATGGAATATCTACATAGGTGTACAGAGGCCCAATATCAGTAACCATCACTCCTGTGTTCCAATGGCACGTTGTGTTAGCTAATTCAAGTTTATCATTTTAAAAGGCTAATTGATCATTAGAAAACCCTTTTGCAATTATGTTAGCACAGCTGAACACTGTTGTTCTGACTAAATAAAACTGTCCTTCTTTAGATGAGTTGAGTATCTGGAACATCAGCATTTGTGAGTTCGATTACAGGCTCAAAATGGCCAGAAACAAATAACTTTCTTCTGAAACTCGTCAGACTATTCCTGTTCTGAGAAATGAAGGCTATTCCATGCGAGAAATTGCCAAGAAACTGAAGATCTCGTACAACACTGTGTACTGCACCCTTCACAGAACAGCGCAAACTGGCCCTAACCAGCATTGAAAGAGGAGTGGACCCGGTGCACAACTGATCAAGAGGACAAGTACATTAGAGTGTCTAGTTTGGTAGTTTGAGGGTTAAACGTTTCCCCACAAAATGTAAAAGAGTTCTACAGAAGTATAAACGCCAAGGTTGGTCTAGAGTTGAAACCTTTTGTTTTGAGTTACCTCCAAAGGGGTACAGTTTGTTTCTGTAGTGAAGTTCCACTTCAATACCCACAGTCATCTAGAAATCAGTTGTGCAGTACCTAAAAAGACATTCATACAACATTAGACACATGGGAGGCCATTGCACTGCATTTTCAATGGTTGTCATTCTGGATCTGTAGTTGTACATCTGTTGCCCAGTTCCCTGTGACAAAATTCAGCCACAATGCACTGAATCTCAACCCAAACAGTCAGTGAACTCCCATTCAAACACAAATTCCTACTGCGACCATAACAATATCAGTTCTGCATCCCAACCTTTTTGACCAACCAGACAACTCCGGAGATGGGATAGATAGAGTTAGTTGTGGACATTGGGCCCGACGCCAGCCCTTCAGAGGCTCCAAGCTGTCCCGTGCCTGGGACTCCCCTGCTCTCCGGTGGCAATTTGATGAAAGAAACATTTGCTAGATTCATGTCTAGCTTCTTTTCCAAGGACCTCTTCCCCCCGGTGTTTGACCAATGGCCCTCCACCTGCTTCCGTTACCGTCCAATAGCAGCCACCTGAGAGTTGTTCATTTGGCAGGTCATCATTTCACCTGCATCTACAGGTGTAATAGTTATTTTTTGCACTTGTGTGCTACTTTATGAATAGCTGATACCTGGAGGAAAAACCTTCAGAATGGCTTGATTTAGTGTTTAGTGAACAAAGGGGGGGGGGGGGGGGGGGGGGGGGGGGGGGGGCAGAACATTTTATAGTCCAAATACAGGAGACCTATTGACTGCTGATTGTGTTGAAAGGCTCTCTGGCTCTGTCACCCACCTGAGTTCATCAGTCAGAGGTTTTTCTTCTACGGTGTCCATATTAGGACAGAGTCACAACTTCCATGGACGTGGCGTCCTTATATGGACACCGTAATACGCAGAGAATTAATTCTGCCCTAGACACCTTGATGATGGATCAGGTGAACGGAGCGCTATCATGTCTACTTTCCTGTTTATCCTAAATATGATTTGAATTCAAAAATCAAAATAGGTACGATTCACAAAGGGATTCCCAGTATATTGTGAGGACACGCTTGCAGTTTACTTTCAGTGTGGCGTTATCAAGCCCATCTGTAGCAATATGCTGAAGTAACGTTCTGCTTATTGTTCTATTATGATCGGTGGTGTTATAACATCAAGACAGATTCATTGTTATTGTGCTTTGTTCATTTGTATAAGTGATACCACTGATTAATTAAAGCTAGACGAGGACTGGGGAATACTTGCTGCTTCTATGGTGAGCCTACGATTCGCCACTCTCCTTCATTATTATTAAAGTCCATAATACATATCGTATCATGCAAAGCCAAAGAGCTGGCATTATTGCTTTTTAATGTTACTTTAATCACTCTTGCATATCGCAATGGCCAAAGTGTGATGAGGACTATCCTTCTTCAGACCTGAATCACAGCTGTGATTTGATGTTTATCCATCATTTTCGTGTCGTTATCGTTGATTTCTAGATGGCTAACTGTACACAGCAGATTGCAATGCAGATGGTGAAGTCACGGGTACGAAACGAAGTCAGATCACATTTGTACCTTGGAACGTTTTCCTTGATTTTTTTGCTTCAAGCGGCTTCAAAACAATCTTCTGGTGCTAGTGCAGTTGCGTGCACGTTTGCGTGTAAGTCTCAGGGAGTTTGTAGATCATTTAACGCAGCTCTGGGAGTTTGTTGCGGAAGTGGGTGGAGAAGGCCGGCGCGGTTTGAAAAACAAGAGTGTGCTAATCGAAAGAGCCAGGTAGTGCTTTGAAAGCAGTATATTCCTGATGAAGGGGAATAATAATAGGAAAACTCTTCTGTGCGAAAGCAGACGGCAATTATGGGCCGCCACTGTTGATTGACAGCCGGGCTCTTTCAATCGCCACACTTTGGAGTGATTGAAACACTCAGTTCATTAAGAAAAAGGGCCTCGATTAAGCTAATTGTAATTGAGAGGCAGCTGGGTACCGTTCCAAACAATGTCTTATTGCGCGAATAACTTTTACACCCCTTTAACAGCTTTTTCTCTTGTGCTCCTTCCTGATATACATTTTTTCATTGCCAATCTGTCTATTAACTCGGGAAGCAAGTGCAGCCCAAATAACAAAATGATGTATTATTCAAGATAAGACATGCGAACACTATTTGGATACTCCATCTGTAGATGCTCTACAGACTATCAGTAACATTTCAACTAACTGTGTAAAGTTAAACTTAGCCCTTACCCTAACCCTAATCCTAACCCTTATCCTAAACCTAACCCTAACTGTAACCTTAGCAAGCAGTTGCTCATCAACAGATAGTTTGTTGGCAGTATGACCATCTGTGGAGCATCTACAGATTGAACATCCAGACTATGCAAACAAAGTGGGACTGACTAGATATTTTTTATTGTGCGAATAATTAATGAGGGGAGGGATGTTAATCTTGTGAAATGTTGTCCTACAGCTTTCTAGATAAAGCGTTTGATTCCAAATTAGAAGAACATATTTGATCCCTTATTAGACTTGTCTATTGTTGAATGACAATATTATATTTTCTTCCTTTGTTTGACCTCAGTAAGACTTGTGCTCTGTGGTTGCTCCTGAGTATAGTAACAGCAACGTCTGATGTTGGACTCACAAATTCAATTAGCATAGAAAACCACACCCTCTAATAGTGGTGAAGCACGTTGTGTTGCATGACACCTGCTAACAGTAATGATAAACTTGTATGACTAATTTGCATCTAAATATATGTTGTCTCTTTGGTGGCTGTACTGAAGCTGATGTATCTATGGTGATTGTACTAAAACTAATGTCTCTATGGTGATTGTACTAAAACTAATCCCTCTATGGTGATTGTACTAAAACTAATGTCTCTATGGTGATTGTACTAAAACTAATGTCTCTATGGTGGTTGTACTTAAGCTGATGTCTCTATGGTGGTTGTACTAAAACTAATGTCTCTATGGTGATTGTACTAAAACTAATCCCTCTATGGTGGTTGTACTAAAACTAATCCCTCTATGGTGGTTGTACTAAAACTAATGCCTCTATGGTGGTTGTACTAAAACTAATGTCTCTATGGTGGTTGTACTAAAACTAATCCCTCTATGGTGGTTGTACTAAAACTAATGCCTCTATGGTGGTTGTACTAAAACTAATCCCTCTATGGTGGTTGTACTAAAACTAATCCCTCTATGGTGGTTGTACTAAAACTAATCCCTCTATGGTGATTGTACTAAAACTAATGCCTCTATGGTGGTTGTACTAAAACTAATGCCTCTATGGTGGTTGTACTAAAACTAATCCCTCTATGGTGGTTGTACTAAAACTAATCCCTCTATGGTGGTTGTACTAAAACTAATGTCTCTATGGTGGTTGTACTAAAACTAATGTCTCTATGGTGGTTGTACTAAAACTAATCCCTCTATGGTGGTTGTACTTAAGCTGATGTCTCCGTGGTGGTTATACTGAAGCTAATGTCTCAATGGTGGCTGTACTGAAGCTAATGTTTCTATGGTGGTTGTACTGAAGCTGGTGTTTCTATGGTGGTTGTACTGAAGCTAATGTCTCTATGTTGGTTGTACTGAAGCTGATGTCTCTATGGTGTTTATAATGAAGCTGATGTCTCTATGGTGGTTGTACTGAAGCTAATGTCTCTATGGTGGTTGTGCTGAAGCTGATGTTTTGATGTCTCTATAGTGGTTGCACTGAAGCTACATGTAATGTCTCTATGGTGGTTGTACTGAAGCTAATGTCTCTGTGGTGGTTGTACTAAAACTAATGTCTCTATGGTGGTTGTACTGAAGCTAATGCCTCTATGGTGGTTGTACTAAAACTAATGTCTCTATGGTGGATGTACTGAAGCTAATGTCTCTATGGTGGTTGTACTGAAGCTAATGTCTCTATGGTGGTTGTACTAAAACTAATGTCTCTATGGTGGATGTACTGAAGCTAATGTCTCTATGGTGGTTGTACTAAAACTAATGTCTCTATGGTGGTTGTACTGAAGCTAATGCCTCTATGGTGGTTGTACTAAAACTAATGTCTCTATGGTGGTTGTACTGAAGCTAATGTCTCTATGGTGGTTGTACTAAAACTAATGTCTCAATGGTGGTTTTACTGAAGCTAATGTTTCTATGGTGGTTGTACTGAAGCTGATGTCTCAATGGTGGCTGAACTGAAGCTAATGTCTCAATGGTGGTTGTACTGAAGCTAATGTCTCAATGGTGGCTGTACTGAAGCTGATGTCTCTATGGTGGTTGTACTAAAACTAATGTCTCAATGGTGGTTTTACTGAAGCTAATGTTTCTATGGTGGTTGTACTGAAGCTGATGTCTCAATGGTGGCTGAACTGAAGCTAATGTCTCAATGGTGGTTGTACTGAAGCTAATGTCTCAATGGTGGCTGTACTGAAGCTGATGTCTCTATGGTGGTTGTACTGAAGCTGATGTCTCAATGGTGGCTGTACTGAAGCTAATGTTTCTATGGTGGTTGTACTGAAGCTGATGTCTCAATGGTGGCTGTACTGAAGCTGATGTCTCTATGGTGGTTATAATGAAGCTGATGTCTCTATGGTGGTTGTACTAAAGCTTGTGATTACATGTTGTTCCACAGCTGGAGTGCTTCATCTCATCTGATGAATTGTAAAGGAATGTATAGTGCTACATATTTTACAAGGTTAAGTAAAATATAATGACAGCTAGCGTTGCATACTTGTAATAAAATCATACGGAGTATTTCGATGTCCTTTTCCCTTTATAGTGCACTACTTTTGACCCGGTATGGCAATAAAATGATTCCATTTTGCACGTAGACCTAGTTAATGGCCGTGCTTTCTGGGGGCAAACATGGAAATGTAATTGTTTAGAAGTTCCATGTGAAAGAATGACTCTTTACAGTTTATTCATGGCACTTTTAAAAGCATATGCAAGCCATACATCATTATAAGGTTAAGAGGGGTAATTATCCCTGTTTTTTCAAGCTTGTTAGAACAAACAACAAAGGCACGACATGCCTGAACGACACTCGATTCCATGTTTTTATTAGATATTAGACATTTTTCATAATTAGGAATCACAAAAACAAAAATAATTGTGACGACTTGCAGCCCACATTCAAATTTCTGCTGTTAATTGCCCGTGAAGTCATTTCCATAAATAATGTGGCACCGTTGATTGAGGAGGGCCCTATCTGTCACACAGGACTAATCAAATGAGCACAGTGTCTTTGAGTAATTGCACCCAGGGGCCAAAATAAGGACAGACGTGTGCTGAATTCAATGCTTCATCGAACAAGTATCTTAGGGCCAACAGAACAGGTAGCTCACAGGCATATCATTTTATTGAAACAGATATTCAAAACAGAAAATGAAGATGAAATATTATATCCTGAAATCTCAAATTTGCAACAATAAAGTGAAGGCACAGTGGGGCAAAAAAGTATTTAGTCAGCCACCAATTGTGCAAGTTCTCCCACTTAAAAAGATGAGAGAGGCCTGTAATTTTCATCATAGGTACACTTCAACTATGACAGACAAAATGAGGGGAAAAAAAATCCAGAAAAATCACATTGTAGGATTTTTAATGAATTTATTTGCAAATTATGGTGGAAAATAAGTATTTGGTCACCTACAAACAAGCAAGATTTCTGGCTCTCACAGACCTGTATCTTCTTCTTTAAGAGGCTCCTCTGTCCTCCACTCGTTACCTGTATTAATGGCACCTGTTTGAACTTGTTATCAGTATAAAAGACACCTGTCCACAACCTCAAACAGTCACACTCCAAACTCCACTAAGGACACCAGAAACTAAATTGTAGACCTGCACCAGGCTGGGAAGACTGAATCTGCAATAGGTAAGCAGCTTGGTTTGAAGAAATCAACTGTGGGAGCAATTATTAGGAAATGGAAGACATACAAGACCACTGATAATCTCCCTCGATCTGGGGCTCCACGCAAGATCTCACCCCGTGGGGTCAAAATGATCACAAGAACGGTGAACAAAAATCCCAGAACCACACGGGGGGACCTAGTGAATGACCTGCAGAGAGCTGGGACCAAAGTAACAAAGCCTACCATCAGTAATACACTACGCCGCCAGGAACTCAAATCCTGCAGTGCCAGACGTGTCCCCCTGCTTAAGCCAGTACATGTCCAGGCCCGTCTGAAGTTTGCTAGAGAGCATTTGGATGATCCAGAAGAAGATTGGGAGAATGTCATATGGTCAGATGAAACCAAAATATAACTTTTTGGTAAAAACTCAACTCGTCGTGTTTGGAGGACAAAGAATGCTGAGTTGCATCCAAAGAACACCATACCTACTGTGAAGCATGGGGGTGGAAACATCATGCTTTGGGGCTGTTTCTCTGCAAAGGGACCAGGACGACTGATCCGTGTAAAGGAAAGAATGAATGGGGCCATGTACCGTGAGATTTTGAGTGAAAACTCTGTCATTGCCAACAAAGGGTATATAACAAAGTATTGAGATAAACTTTTGTTATTGACCAAATACTTATTTTCCACCATAATTTGCAAATAAATTCATAAAAAATCCTACAATGTGATTTTCTGGATTTTTTGTTCTAATTTTGTCCGTCATAGTTGAAGTGTACCTATGATGAAAATTACAGGCCTCTCTTATCTTTTTAAGTGGGAGAACTTGCACAATTGGTGGCTGACTAAATACTTTTTTTCCCCACTGTAATTTATTTCCCAAAGTCTCAAACTTCCATAGGCCACATTTGGCAAATCCTGTTTTCGCAGTAGCTGGCTAAAAAGCACTTGGGTGAGTTGGAATGGACAGTTACGAAGACATTGAGCAAAGTCAATTAAGCAATGATGTGCTCAATTGGAGCTCTGACCACATTGTATCCTATTGTTTTCTGCTTCAGCTCTCACACTGTGTCTTGCATTTTCATATTTGAAGCACAATGGGATCAGAGACACATTGGTATGCTTTTCCAGCCAAGGATGTCTTTGCGGTACTAATATTCTGATATTGCATTGTGTTTAGGATGACTTAGGGCAACACTGCTCCTAGAGTGCCGCAGGCACTTCATGTTTTTCATTTAACCAACCTGGAAGACAAGGTGTGTTGAATGTTGGCAATCACTGAACTGATCAATTAGCTCAGTTGGTTATGTGTGGTGCCTAGTTGGGACAAACTCCTGCAGCACCTGCAGCACTCCAGGAACGGGGTTGCCTACCCCTGACCTATTTTATAAATGGACTGCACAGGCCTTTGATTAGGCATGTTGGAGACTCCCCAAACATATGGAAGAAGGTACTTTGGTCAGTTGAGACTAAAATTGAGCTTTTTGGCCATCAAAGAAAACGCTGTCTGGCGTAAATCCAACACCTCTCATCACCCCGAGAACAACATCCCCACAGTTTTTCATCGGCAGGGACTGGGAAACTGGTCAGAATTGAAGGAATGATGGATTCTCTAAATACAGGGAAATTATTGAGGGAAACCTGTTTCAGTCTTCCAGAGATTTGAGACTGGGACGGAGGTTAATCTTCCAGCAGCAGGACAATGACCGTAAGCATACTGCTAAAGTAACACTGGGGTGGTTTAAGGGGAAACATTTAAATATCTTGGAATGGCCTAGTCAATGCCCAGAGCTCAATCCAATTTAGCACCTATGGTATGACTTAAAGATTGCTGTACACCAGGGGAACCCATCCAAATTCAAGGAGCTGAAGCAGTTTTGCCTTGAGGAATGGGCAAAAACCACAGGGGCTAGATGTGCCAAGCTTATAGAGACATACCCCAAGAGACTTGCAGCTGTAATTGCTGCAAAAGGTGGCTCTACAAAGTATTGACATTGGGGGGGTGAACAGTAATGCACGCTCAAGTTTTCAGATTTTTTTGTCTTATTTCTTGTTTGTTTCACAATTTGTATTTATTTTGCATCTTCAAAGTGGTAGGCATGTTGTGTAAATCAAATTATGCAACCCTCCCAAAATCCATTTTTATTCCAGGTTGTAAGGCAACAAAATAGGAAAAATGCCAAGGGGGTGAATACTTTCGCAAGCCGCCGTAGTACTGGCTTAATGTTACAATTTTTGATTCTGTTTGGCTCTTTGTGAGAAATACCTATAGTGCTGTTTTGCGAACCTTGTATGCCTAATCCACATGGGGTTTTATGAAAGTTTCCATACTTTGGAGACTTGTGCATAGTTTTTAAAGCCCAATTCTGGATGCATCCTTATGGAGAAGCACTGTGCCCACATTTTTCAATATTTGGTACAATTCACCGGCTGCAGTCGTAGCTTGGCAGTTTCTTATTATTGAAAAAGTAGCACATCTGGTGTCTGTGAAAATAATATCCCATTGTGCTCGAGGAGGCAATCCAGCTTCTCTCCTATACTCTGGAGAGATCATAATGACCATAATAAAAGACATAGCTCTAAGGTCTTTTAGCAGCATCTCCATCGAGGAAGCAGCACAGACCTGGACTACTGCTTTCCAACTGTTTTCCAGTTAGCGCAGCAGTCAAAGGAGAAAATATTGTCTTTCTGTCAGATTAACAAGAACATGCTAACAGCAGAGTCACTGGAGAAGCCAGGACTTTCCAATGCCTTAGAAACAAAAGGGATAAACTTGACGGAACACAAACAGTCAGATAAACCATCTCGCACTTCATGTTTTTGATTCAACCAACCTGGAAGATGAGGTGTGTTGAATGTAGGCAATCACTGAACTGATCAATTACCATGCTTCACTGTGCGGATGGTATTCTCGGGGTGATGAGAGGTGTTGGATTTATGCCAGACAGCGTTTTCCTTGATGGCCAAAAAGCTCAATTTTAGTCTCAACTGACCAGAGTACCTTCTTCCATATGTTTGGGGAGTCTCCCAAATGCCTTTAGCGAACACCAAACGTGTTAGCTTATTTTAATGGCAAAAAGCAATGGC
The DNA here is from genome assembly GCF_013265735.2 of Oncorhynchus mykiss. Lineage (NCBI taxonomy): Eukaryota > Metazoa > Chordata > Actinopteri > Salmoniformes > Salmonidae > Oncorhynchus > Oncorhynchus mykiss. The sequence goes on from NC_048567.1 coordinate 28,108,194, forward strand.
TTTTTTTCTGGCCACTCTTCTGTAAAGCCCAGCTCTGTGGAACTTAAGGTTTAAAGTGGTCCTATGAACAGATACTCCTATCTCTAATGTGGAGCTTTGCAGCTCCTTCAGGGTTATCTTTGGTCTCTTTGTTGCCTCTCTGATTAATGCCCTACTTGCCTGGTCCGTGAGTTTTGGTTGGCGGCCCTCTCTTGGCAGGTTTGTTGTGGTGCCATATTCTTTCCATTTTTTAATAATGGATTTAATGGTGCTCTGTGGGATATTCAAAGTTTCAGATATTTATTTATAACCCAACCCTGATCTGTACTTCTCCACAACTTTGTCCCTGACCTGTTTGGAGAGCTCCTTGGTCTTCATGGTGCTGCTTGCTTGGCGGGGCCTTTTGCTTAATGGTGTTGCAGACTCTGGGGGTTTTCAGAACAGGTGTATATATACTGAGATCATGTGACAGATCATGTGACACTTAGATTGCACACAGGTGGACTTTATTTAACTAATTATGTGACTTCTGAAGTTAATTGGTCGCATCAAATCTTATTTAAGGGCTTCATAACAAATGGGATGAATACATATGCACCTTTCCGTTAATAATTTTTGATCATTTTTGAAACAAGTCTTTTTTTAAATTTAACTTCATCAATTTAGACTATTTAGTGTAGGTCCATTACATGAAATCCAAATAAAAATCTATTTACATTACATGTTGTAATTGGAATCTCATATTGATGGGGTCATGAATGTTCTGAATTAAAGTTGTCTGAACCTATAACTGAAATGACAATCCATCTCAACAAAGTTATGGAACTGCCAGGCACACATAGAATATAAATAAAAAAAATAAGGGGGATGTATGTTGTGGTGACCTGACTGTATAGTCAATTGTGGTTCTAATTAGGATTGTGGAGGCCATCTTGTCCTACCTAATTGAACCTTACAAATATTTTACATGGTTGGTACATTTAAAAAACATATGTATAGGGGCTATGTCAGAGTCCAACGCTGATGCTGTGGAGTACATGGCTATTGACATATGTTTTATGAAAATGCATGACTACATAGTGAAACATGCAGTTAGCAACTATTAAAAGTTGAAAAAATGCCTGATGTATTGGCTATCAGAGCTCTATGGTTGTTTTACTATCTGTCTGTGTTGTGCTGGGGATGGTTGTTTGGGTAGGTAATGCTTTGTTCTCTGAGGGGCTCCAGCTGCAGACTTGCCAGCAATCTAACCACAACAGGTCGTTCATCACCTTTGGGCTGACTGTTGGGATATAGAAGGGAAAGCAGGCGACACCACCATTAAATCACTGTGGGGAGAGAAGAACTGGAGTCAAGTGGAACAGGCATTTGTTGTTTCTCTGTTGCTCCATGCCTCTCTCCTCATGTCTCTCACCCTCTCTCTTCTCATTTTCATTCACTCTCTTTTTTGTTTCTCCCTCACATTCTCTCTCATTTCCATTCCCTGTTCCCCTCTTCTCTCACTTGATCTTTCTCCCACAATCAATTTATCTCCACTCCAACCTCTCTCGATTTCTCTCTTCCACCCACTCTTTGCATTTCTTAGCCCCTTATCAGTATGTTGTGTTGGCTCATGTTCTCTCTGCCAACTCTCGTATCCATATAAGATTTCTAGGCTACGCTGTCTGCTTTTCCCAGGGCTGTCTTTCCTGTGAAAGGAGTGGAGGGCACGGCTGTCAGGGCTGTTTCTCCTCTGATTTATTCACAAGTCAAGGCTCGGGGGTTTCACTTGTAACACGTGTGCGAGAGGGCCTTGAAGATCAGCTGCGTGCAGGCCATTAAAACGCAATAGACATCTCCGCTAGCGTAATTAGCAGTGCAGCTTGTCATAACAGATGGATGGTGAGCATCTGTTGAAAACCAGGTTCCTACTATTTCATCTACCTCTACCTAGTCTGTTACATAGTGTTTGTTTGCTTTGCAACATCAGCTCCCTCCAGAGGCAGGCCTACAAAGGTCACTCAAACAGGTTGACACTTGGACAGGCCTAGTGGAGCCGACTCAAACTACGTATGTTATTCTACCATGAGCTATTGGTACGTGGTGAGACTTGCATTTACTATTACTGGGTGGCATTCAAAGAGAAGCAGAGAGGATTTCCACAATCAAACATTCTGATAACAGAAGGCATGTAATAATGATAATTTCTCAATAATGTTCCATTGTCTTTATTTCAGGGAAGGGAAATGTATCTTTAAACGGAGAAAAAGTACAAATTAGTTCATGAAAGGAGAAGTATCAATAGAAGCAGTTGTCTAACCTCTACATGCCCTCCCTCCCTTTCTCATTAAGCATCCAATCAGCCATTTATTCCAGGACCAGGGGTACAATGCTTTACTAATCAGTTTTACAGCAGGTGGTTCCCGCGTGTGTGTGGTTGAGGGCTTGGTATATTAGTGTGTGTATGTGTGTGGTTGAGGGCTTGGTATATTAGTGTGAGTATGAGTGTGGTTGAGGGCTTGGTATATTAGTGTGTGTATGTGTGTGGTTGAGGGCTTGGTATATTAGTGTGTGTATGTGTGTGGTTGAGGGCTTGGTATATTAGTGTGTGTATGTGTGTGGTTGAGGGCTTGGTATATTAGTGTGTGTATGTGTGTGGTTGAGGGCTTGGTATATTAGTGTGTGTATGTGTGTGGTTGCCGGCTTGGCGCAGTTTAGAGGACAGAACTGAGGCAACAGGCAGAACACACTGGATTCAAAGAACAATACACATTGTGCACAGATGCTTTAGAGTTCTTTATTACCTTATCACATTCTCTTTCTATCATTAGAGGAACATTCAGCAGACACTGAGTTGCACAATATGCCAAGACAAATGATGAATGACTAAACGGATATATTGAAATAATGCAAAGAGTCTATTTCACATTTCAATCATACCAGTACAATTTGAGCCCATTGAACAATTATGACATTGTTCAATGTTCTTTTGTGTAACCAGAGTTGACATACATTTTTCCCTCCCAAAATGTGTGCCGTTGCTTTCAAATTAGAACACGAGTTTCAAATCAGTTGCTTTTCCATAACAACATTTTGTTGCTCATTCACTTCCTTTCATAGTCCAGCATCAGCAGCAAGCTCATGAAGACGTTTATGAAACAAATTTGATTTGACAAAGTTCATCGATCTAGTTGGTTAATTAATATAGCAGCCTGTCTCGCTTTGTTTCCTAGTAACTGCTGTCTCACCAGGTGTATGACAGGAATGCAGATATAGTGAAGTTGCCAGAGAGTGAAAGGGAAACAGTAGATGAGCTGCCACCACTAATTACACCGCTCCTGTCACCATATATTCAGTGCTGTTCAGCATTTAAAGGAAACACATTCGGTGGCAACATCTCGAAACCTCCTTTCACTTAAGACCGATGTCTGATGGTGTGATACAGTCAATCAAATGATATCCCGACATCAATTTAGCTAGCTAAGCCAATTGCTCAATACTTAATTATGTATTTTCAATATGGAAATATGATATACTCTCCTAGCCTGGCAGTATTGCGGCAGTATTCATGGTGGTGGATGTCACCAGGAGGTCTGCAGTTCCTGACAACTACATTAGTGCCACCGCAGTTCAATCCTGGTGTCTCATGCTGGTGTTGCAATGAAACAGCCACACAGGCAGCCCCTGTGATACTCCAAGAGAAAGAGGGTGTGGCTGATAACTGACAGCAGGGACCCTCCCACTCACCACAGAAAGACAGACAGACAGACAGACAGACAGACAGAATAAACAAAATCAGACATACACCAAAAGATTCAAGCCAAGATGATGAGGTAACATCTGCAAACATCAATTAGGATGATTCCCTGTGCAGCATACTCAAAACCAGAGAGAGAGAGAGAGAGAGAGAGAGAGAGAGAGAGAGAGAGAGAGAGAGAGAGAGAGTAGTGACAGCCAATCCTGCTGTACAGTTACTGAATGTGTGAGACCAGACCCATTCACTTGTCCTACAGCCTGACGACTCAGGCTTAATCCTGTTCATAAAGGCGGGCCACACGGTTGCTCTCTTCTTTCCATTACCCATAAACCACTCAATCTTCCCAGACTGCCTGCTTGCCACAGATAAAGAGGAAGCCAAATATAATTTACCCTGGTTTTATGAGCTTTCCCTGAGTTTCGTCTTGGAGTAAGAAAATCTCTCTCTCTCTCTCTCTCTCTCTCTCTCTCTCTCTCTCTCTCTCTCTCTCTCTCTCTCTCTCTCTCTCTCTCTTCTCTCTCTCTCTCTCTCTCTCTCTCTCTCTCTCTCTCTCTCTTCTCTCTCTCTCTCTCTCTCTCTCTCTCTCTCTCTCTCTCTCTCTCTCTCTCTCTCTCTCTCTCTCTCTCTCTCTCTCTCTCTCTCTCTCTCTCTCTCTCTCTCTCTCTCTCTCTCTCTCATCTCCGGCAGAGAGGGTCTACGGTGTGTAAAATAAACACATCTCTTCTCAATCTGAGCAACCACGGTAATGAGCTGGGAGAGAGACTTTTAAATGGAAAACAATCTTATGTTTCCTTTGTTTTCATTCAGAATGGCTCTTTTGTCTCTGGGGAAACTGTCATTGGTAGGTAAGTCCACAAGTGAGTTAAACTGCAGGCTTTTGGAGTTGATATTGAAATAGACTCTTTGCATTATTTCAATATATCCGTTTAGTCATTCATCTCTTTAGACCACTGATCACGGATTGATACCTTTGTCTGTTCGTAGGAGGGCGTGTTAAGTGGGAAGTGAGTCAGGAGGGAAACTGCTGTGTTTCTGGATGATATTCAGTCATTAACAGACCACAACTGTAAAATGTGATCATATCATCCTCTTTGATTCAGCAGTCTGAATGGGGGGGTTACATCCAAAACACGCTGTGCGGGATGCCGGGTGAAATTAGTTCTAACGAGGGTACACAATTTACTCTATAATCACAGCTACATTTAAAGCAAAGTTTTTTAAAATAAATATGATACTTCCTTGAATAGTGCACCCAAATGTGTTTATGTGTGTACAAACTGCCAGAAAATAATCACTTAGTTATGCTGTCACAATGCTTAATTAGGCTATTGCTTTAAGAAACTTAATAAAGATACTGCCAGCCCTTTGTCATTCTATTTCTGTTGATCCGGCACAACAGATAAGCTCCCAGCAAGAACAGGTTCCATGTGGTCAGTGGTCATCTGCTAGACCAGGGTCCCATGTGGTCCTTAGCTCACCCCGCTGGGTGACAATGCCATTTGTTGCACCATGCCTGTGCATGCGCCATCTGGGGATTTAATGAGCCCAGCACCCCATCAATGATGCCAACCGATGGAGCAGCCCACACACCCCATCCACAGGCACTTTCAAACTCTTCATCTACAACCTTTATAGTTAAATCTATTTCGTTTTCCGAGAACCAAATATCAAACAAGGACATGTCGTGGGAATTTCCTGTATTACTAAGTGAAAGGAGAGTTTAAAAACTACACACAAGTCATAGTTATACTTTAAACTTCATATTTTAATAATATGAGCTTCACCATAGCCCTGTGACTCTCAGATCAATTCAGTGTCTATAAATGAATTCTGAGAGTGTCAACATAATGGCAACTGAGATCTTTTATAGCAAAGATCCACCCCTCTCAACTCACAATGAACAACCACAGGTCTTAGGAAAACTGTACAACGTAAGACTTTTACTTGAGAGAGGAGTATCCCATAGCCAGACAGCATTAGCTATGAATTATTGTTCAGTTTGCTCTCTTAGACAAGGTTCTACTTCTCGTTCTTGGTACTTCCTATTTCCAAAACATTACCTCATCCAATGGCATATATCAATTGTCAATTCTAGAGACAGTGGGGCAAAAAAGTATTTAGTCAGCCACCAATTGTTCAAGTTCTCCCACTTAAAAGATGAGAGAGGCCTGTAATTGTCATCATAGGTACACTTCAACTATGACAGACAAAATTAGAAAAAAAATCCAGAAAATTACATTGTAGGACTTTTTATGAATTTATTTGCAAATTATGGTGGAAAATAAGTATTTGGTCAATAACAAAAGTTTATCTCAATACTTTGTTATATACCCTTTGTTGGCATTGACAGAGGTCAAGCGTTTTCTGTAAGTCTTCACAAGGTTTTCACACACTGTTGCTGGTATTTTGGCCCATTCCTCCATGCAGATCTCCTCTAGAGCAGTGATATTTGGGGGCTGTTGCTGGGCAACACAGACTTTCAACTCCCTCCAAAGATTTTCTATGGGGTTGAGATCTGGAGACTGGCTAGGCCACTCGGGCCCGGGCGGTGTGTTTGGGATCATTGTCATGCTGAAAGACCCAGCCACGTTTCATCTTCAATGCCCTTGATGATGGTAGGCTTTGTTACTTTGGTCCCAGCTCTCTGCAGGTCATTCACTAGGTCCCCCCCGTGTGGTTCTGGGATTTTTGCTCACCGTTATTGTGATCATTTTGACCCCACGGGGTGAGATCTTGCGTGGAGCCCCAGATCGAGGGAGATTATCAGTGGTCTTGTACGTCTTCCATTTCCTAATAATTGCTCCCACAGTTGATTTCTTCAAACCAAGCTGCTTACCTATTGCAGATTCAGTCTTCCCAGCCTGGTGCAGGTCTACAATTTAGTTTCTGGTGTCCTTTGACAGCTCTTTGGTCTTGGCCATAGTGGAGTTTGGAGTGTGACTGTTTGAGGTTGTGGACTGGTGTCTTTTATACTGATAACAAGTTCAAACAGGTGTCATTAATGCAGGTAACGAGTGGAGGACAGAGAAGCCTCTTAAAGAAGAAGTTACAGGTCTGTGAGAGCCAGAAATCTTGCTTGTTTGTAGGTGACCAAATACTTATTTTCCACCATAATTTGCAAATACATTCATTAAAAATCCTACAATGTGATTTTCTGGAGAAAAAAAATCGAATTTTGTCTGTTATAGTTGAAGTGTACCTATAATGAAAATTACAGACCTCTCTCATCTTTTTAAGTGGGAGAACTTGCACAATTGGTGGCTGACTAAATACTTTTTTGCCCCACTGTACTCCCATCTCAAATTACAACCCCCCCTGGACAAGCTCACGGAGAGGAGTGACCCTCTAGGTCATATACCATGAAAGACAAGTTTCGACATCAGAGGGGACATACAATGGCTCCAGACACTGCCATACTCCTCCCCCCAATGGGAAAAGTAGGGAGTGACTGGAGTACAGACATAGTGGAGCCCTTAACATGGTTTAACAGATACCCTCACATATGAAGACAATCCTGACCTCTCCCCTCTCTGGGCCCCAAGTGACTTTCCCACATAAGCATATTTATGAAAGTAACATCTTATTTATCAATGTTACCTAACTCATTCTGATTCTGCTACAACAGACATCAGATACTTCTGAAAGAACAGAGTTTATTTTATGGAGCGCTTGTGTGGAACACTAAGGGTTGTGCACTGTGCCTTTTGGCTGTTTATCTAAACTGAGCTTTTCCCTGAGTTTTCATCAGTGCGGGGGGAAAGGATCAATTTAGTGCTTTTCATGGAGGTGTCCTGCTGTGCTTTGAGTGGTGTCATCTTGACTTAGCACCACAGAACTGAACCTTCATCAAAGGCTTGATGGTGGCTTGATCCGGTCTGTGATGTGGACTTTAAAGTGGCACTGTCCCACGGGCCTGAGTGGGACTCTCTCAAAGCCCTCTGATACTTCTCTCCAAGTCCCCAAAGCCAACAGGGAGCCTGGGCAGTGGGCACCTACTGGGCACGTTGGCAAGGGAAGAGACAGTAAGGTCCTTCATTGCCCTCCTTATCTAAGGATTTAGTCTTATTGATCGTTGGGCGTGGTACTCCTCAATGTCTTGACAAACGTCTCTGCATGTTTCGGTATTGGGCACAAGACTGCACCAGCCTTCATAGCTTTCATTGCCATTATACGTGTCTTACTAGCAAACACACACTTTCATAAGACATGGTCATGATGTGCTCTCTCTAATAAACCGTAGCGAGTACGAACATAACATACCGTTCAGATAGTAATTAGCCACAGGACAATTCTATAACAAGAGCACACAATTCTCAAAACAAAATATAAATACAAGCCTCCTTCATAAACAAATGCCAATTCCAGAACTTCTTCAAAAACCCAATCAAATGTCACACAGAAGGAGGCTTCAACAAGCCTTTAATCTGATTAAAGCCACCTGCTGTTCACTTATTCATTTTAATATTGCAGACACCACTGGTTCTCTGACCCCAATATTTGTTCCTTATCTGACGTTCGGAAAGCTAAATCAACACCAGCTTGTAGTACTGTAAGTCTCTCAAAAGCGTGACAACAGGATGTGGCCTTTGTGGAATAAAAGCAACCGAGCAAGCCACGGTAAGCCACGGTAAGGTGAGCAGAGCAACCTTGTCATGCCACCAAGTCCTTTAAGGACAAAAAGCAATTAACATTTAAAAAAAGGTAAATAGCATTAAAATGAACAAGCAATACCGTTTTTGAAACACGCGCTGCCAAGGGGGGAACTAAATTGCACCTTCCTCAGGGAGCCTTTGAGCAGAGCGAACGGAACCTTTTTTTTGTTGTTGTTTGTTTCAGACAGTTTTTCCTCTAAAGAAAAGGAACTCTCTCACTTGGGCCCTGGGAAACTGAGAGAGGACGGGAATTAAAGGACTTTTTTAAAATTGCACAGTGCCACGGTATAGCCAATGGGAAGTAAGTAATGATTTCTTCTTCGTGTTCAATCCACTCGTCTAGTCCCCTTATCCACCATGGTGACTTCTTCAACACAACGTGATTTATTTGATTTGGGATGAGGGCGATTGTTTGTTGATTTGGTTTCTATTTTGCCGCCTAATTGCTGTTCCTTTGATTATGTTGGACACCGTTGAGAGGAGAACACCTTCCCGTAATGCTCATTGTGCCCTGTGGTCTCGAAATACCTACTGAAGGACTTCATCTGTGTCTGCTGCCTCAACATAAGGCTTCTACCAGGCTGCCACCCACTAGCCTGACGCTCCCATCTCTCTACTCATACTGTGTGCACTTAAGTAGACCCTGAAGCGCTGTTTCCAAGCCCTAGTCTAAGGGCGCCTACTCTGAATGAGTTACCGTCCAGCTGACAAAAAGTAATTCACTTCTGGTCTGATTGAGCCATCAAGTCAACATGTATCTGTTCATATGAGCTCAACAGTAAAAACAACTTTAGATTAGGAATATTATGGTCAATCATGTTGAAGTGGTGTTTCAAATTAGATCGTTGTGTAACAGACCGCAGATCAGTATCTGAAATTGGAAAGTGTTTCATGTCCTTTCCTTTCACTCTAATTCATTGGGTTAGAAAAAAACCAACATGAATCATGAATCATTCACAACTGGGTAGGTATCAAATTTATCACATTTCAATTGAATAAACTCAAGCACACATTCAACTAATTCTAATTGAACCAGCACCCATCATTAGAGAGGGTAGATGAATGATCTGTTAGGAAACGTATAGTCCACTCCACCCACCCAACCACCCAACCACACACATAAAACCCATTACTTAATCCAGTGGGCTTTATTAACTATAATTATCAGTGTCTCCGCTGTTCTCTTCACTGTTCTCATAGGCTTTCTTAGTCTGGGGCATACCACTGTATCTACATGGGGTATTTCCCTTTTGGGTCAAACCATTAGAGTGCAAAAAATCTTCAAAGGCCTTAGGTCTTACTCCCACAGCCCACAAGCATTTATCTCATGCGGTGGGAGCTGTTGAGGGTCAGACTGTACGGGATGTTTTTGAGCTAATTACGCAGAGAAAATAAAACCCTTCAGGCTTGCTGGGACAAACCGATCTTATCATCAAATGGATGGGATGCATTTAGTTTATTGCTCAGGGGTCCAAACTTGAAGGATTCCTTGCCTCTGCATTGACATTGGCGTTGCTTTCAACTACAAGCCAATGTTTTGGAAGGGCAGAAAGAGGGAGACATAATTGTCTGGAGTGTCAACAATTTTGTGTCAGCGCTAGTGTTTGAATTTCACATTCAATATAGTCAGGTCCATAATTATTGGTACCCTTGATAAAGATGGCCAAAAAATACTGTGTAATACTGTAGTCAAAATACAATGCAATACAAATACTGCGCTATATTGCAGTCAAAAAAATGGGAAATCATATTATTTTATAGTAATACAATCAATCAGAGGAACAGATTTTGTTTAACAAGTAATACAAAAATTGAGCCTTTTTCTTAAATGTTTTATGAGATTGTGAAACACGTTGGGAGGGATTCCTCCATACAGACTGTTCCTCCATACAGGATCTTTCCAGATCCTTGATATCCTTCATCTTCTCTTATGGACTGCCCTCTTCAATTCAACCACAGGTTTTCAATGGGGTTCAAATCCGGAGACTAAGTGTTGAGAAAATGTTGATTTCGTGATCAATCAAATGTATTTGTGGATTTTGATTGGTGCTTGGGGTCGTGGTTTTTCTGGTTAGATCCCACTTCCAGCCAGTTGTTTGGCTATAATGTCATGTGGAACCAAAATAGCCCCATAACATCAAAAATCCACCACCACCACCATAATTTACCGTAGGTATGAGGTACTTTTCTGAATATTGTACTTCTATTTTTCAACACAAAACCCACCAGTGATCTATTTTCATGTCATCTGAACATAGTCCGAAAATGCTAACATAATTGTTTCTTGGCAATTACTTTTCTAACAAGATCAAAGTGTGGATTGCAGTCACACAATAAAATGTTAGACACACAGTTGAAGTCGGAAGTTTACATACACTTAGTCAATAAAACTCGTTTTTCAACCACTCCACAACAAACTTTAGTTTTGGCAAGTCGGTTAGGACATCTATATTGTGCATGACACAAATAACTTTTCCAACAACTCAGAAAAAAATTGTAGACCTCCACAAGCCTGGTTCATCCTTGGGAGCAATTTCCAAACACCTGAAGGTATCACATTCACCTGTACAAACAATAGTATGCAAGTATAAACACCATGGGACCACATAGCCGCCACACTGCTCAGGAAGGAGATGCGTTGTGTCTCCTAGAGATGAACATACTTTGGTGCGAAAAGTGCAAATCAATATCAGAACAACAGCAAAGGTCCTTGTGAAGATGCTGGAGGAAACAGGTACAAAAGTATCAATATTCTCAGTAAAACGAGTCCTATATCGACATAACCTGAAAGGCCACTCAGCAAGGAAGAAAAACCGCCATAAAAAAGCCAGACTGCACATGGGGACAAAGATCGTACTTTTTGGAGAAATGTCCTCCGGTCTGATGAAACAAAAATAGAACTGTTTGGCCATAATGACCATTGTTATGTTTGGAGGAAAAAGGGCGAGGTTTGCAAGCCGAAGAACACCATCCCAACCGTGAAGCACGGGGGTGGCAGCTTCATGTTGTGGGGGTGCTTTGCTGCAGGAGGGACTGGTGCACTTCACATGATCATCATGAGGCAGGAAAAGTATGTGGATATATTGAAGCAACATCTCAAGACATCAGTTAAAGCTTGGTCGCAAATGGGTCTTCCAAATGGACAATGACCCCAAGCGTACTTCCAAAGTTGTGGCAAAATGGCTTGAGGACAACAAAGTCAAGGTATTGGAGTGGCCATCACAAAGCCCTGACCTCAATCCCATAGAAAATGTGTGGGCAGAACTGAAAAAGCGTGTGTGAGCAAGGAGGACTACAAACCTGACTCAGTTACGCCAGCTCTGTCAGGAGGAATGGGCCATAATTCACCCAACTTATCGTGGGAAGCTTGTGGAAGGTTACCTGAAAAGTTTGACCCAAGTTAAACAATTTAAAGGCAATGCTACCAAATACTAATCGAATGTATGTAAACTTCTGACCCTCTGGGAATGTGATGAAAGAAATAAAAGCTGAAATAAATAATGCTCTCTACTATTAATCTGACATTTCACTTTCTTAAAATAAAGTGGTGATCCTAACTGACCTAAGACAGGGAATTTTTACTATGATTAAATGTCAGGAATGTGAAAAACTGAGTTTAATTGTATTTGGTCATGTATTTGAACTTCTGACTTCAACCGTATTTCCTGTAGCCCTTTCCTGCAGTCAGTAGGGTAGCCTACTAGGGTAGCCTAGTGGTTAGAGCGTTGGACTAGTAACCGGAAGGTTGTGAGTTCAAACCCCCGAGCTGACAAGGTACAAATCTGTCGTTCTGCCCCTGAACAGGCAGTTAACCCACTGTTCCCAGGCCGTCATTGAAAATAAGAATTTGTTCTTAACTGACTTGCCTGGTTAAATAAAGGTAAAATAAAAAATAAAAAAATAAAATGACCAAAAAGCACCCTCATTGGCCTCATGGGTGGAACATTATTAATGTTTTTCGTAATCAATCAAGGTTTTTTTGGTGTTTCTATGTCAAATAGTTGCGTTATATTTTAGTCTCCTGTGATGTAAATAAAGTGCAAACTCAAAATTGAATACAATTTTGCTCACGCTGCAGACGGCTATATCGGTCTGTTAATACAGGACTATTAAAGGCCCAGTACACTACTTTTGTTATTTTGATTTTGATTAAAAAATATATATATATATATGTATATATAGATATTTTTTTTCAGAATGTGCTGCCGCACCCTCAGCACCACCACTATGATTACGTGAAAATCTTAGCATCTACAGTGCCTTGCGAAAGTATTCGGCCCCCTTGAACTTTGCAACCTTTTGCCACATTTCAGGCTTCAAACATAAAGATATAAAACTGTATTTTTTTGTGAAGAATCAACAACAAGTGGGACACAATCATGAAGTGGAACGACATTTATTGGATATTTCAAACTTTTTTAACAAATCAAAAACTGAAAAATTGGGCGTGCAAAATTATTCAGCCCCCTTAAGTTAATACTTTGTAGCGCCACCTTTTGCTGCGATTACAGCTGTAAGTCGCTTGGGGTATGTCTCTATCAGTTTTGCACATCGAGAGACTGAAATGTTTTCCCATTCCTCCTTGCAAAACAGCTCGAGCTCAGTGAGGTTGGATGGAGAGCATTTGTGAACAGCAGTTTTCAGTTCTTTCCACAGATTCTCGATTGGATTCAGGTCTGGACTTTGACTTGGCCATTCTAACACCAGGATATGTTTATTTTTGAACCATTCCATTGTAGATTTTGCTTTATGTTTTGGATCATTGTCTTGTTGGAAGACAAATCTCCGTCCCAGTCTCAGGTCTTTTGCAGACTCCATCAGGTTTTCTTCCAGAATGGTCCTGTATTTGGCTCCATCCATCTTCCCATCAATTTTAACCATCTTCCCTGTCCCTGCTGAAGAAAAGCAGGCCCAAACCATGTTGCTGCCACCACCATGTTTGACAGTGGGGATGATGTGTTCAGCTGTGTTGCTTTTACGCCAAAGATAACGTTTTGCATTGTTGCCAAAAAGTTCAATTTTGGTTTCATCTGACCAGAGCACCTTCTTCCACATGTTTGGTGTGTCTCCCAGGTGGCTTGTGGCAAACTTTAAACAACACTTTTTATGGATATCTTTAAGAAATGGCTTTCTTCTTGCCACTCTTCCATAAAGGCCAGATTTGTGCAATATACGACTGATTGTTGTCCTATGGACAGAGTCTCCCACCTCAGCTGTAGATCTCTGCAGTTCATCCAGAGTGATCATGGGCCTCTTGGCTGCATCTCTGATCAGTCTTCTCCTTGTATGAGCTGAAAGTTTAGACGGACGGCCAGGTCTTGGTAGATTTGCAGTGGTCTGATACTCCTTCCATTTCAATATTATCGCTTGCACAGTGCTCCTTGGGATGTTTAAAGCTTGGGAAATCTTTTTGTATCCAAATCCGGCTTTAAACTTCTTCACAACAGTATCTCGGACCTGCCTGGTGTGTTCCTTGTTCTTCATGATGCTCTCTGGGCTTTTAACGAATCTCTGAGACTATCACAGTGCAGGTGCATTTATACGGAGACTTGATTACACACAGATGGATTGTATTTATCATCATTAGTCATTTAGGTCAACATTGGATCATTCAGAGATCCTCACTGAACTTCTGGAGAGAGTTTGCTGCACTGAAAGTAAAGGGGCTGAATAATTTTGCACGCCCAATTTTTCAGTTTTTGATTTGTTAAAAAAGTTTGAAATATCCAATAAATGTCGTTCCACTTCATGATTGTGTCCCACTTGTTGTTGATTCTTCACAAAAAAATACAGTTTTATATCTTTATGTTTGAAGCCTGAAATGTGGCAAAAGTTCGCAAAGTTCAAGGGGGCCGAATACTTTTGCAAGGCACTGTATGTCTCCCTGTTGGAAAAGGTCAGGCATGTCAGTTGCCCAGCTACCCCTATGGAGAGATCCCATTGAAAAACGTTGCTGGCTATTCTGGCAATTGGCAATTGCATATCCAACAGTCTATTCCAAAGTTTTTAAATGGCCAAGGACAACAAGTACGCACTTGGAAACATGTCTATTTACCCAATTTCTGGGTAGAGAAGATTTGACTGAGAGGTCAGAAGATGTTAGTAGAAGAGGTGAAGAGAGAAGATGATAACATCTTTATCAGTCTTGAGATAATAGAAAAGAGCCTGTAGTAAATGCAGACCATGACCTCATGTTACAGTAATCCTGTCTACAAGGTGAACACGAATCCCACCATATTATGGATATATGAGAGAAGTTTAAGATTCTAGGCAATGTTTGTTTTTGGGGGAAACAGCGCGGAATTGAATTAGGAGAGACAGCGGTGAAATGAGTGCAGGATGGTCTCTCGATTCCACCAATCAAATAAACAACAAAAGGGGGACAGACCGCAGGGAAATCTTTTGGGGGAAAGTTGTGTCCGTGAAACTCTGTGAGAGGAACAAAGAGAGAGAACTGGAGAGAGAGAGAGAGAGAAAGAGAAGAAAGTGAGAGATGGAGAGAGAGAGAGAGAGAGAGGAACACAGGGTGTGAGTTAGAAAGACAGAGAGACATTCACTGAGAGGAGAAGAGAGCGAGAGAGAACGAGGACACAAAACGCTGCTTGACTGGGTTTGAGACCGTGCCAGGATGTCCTAGAGGACCACGGCTCTAATTGCTTTTGTTATTGATGCACCAGCAGGTGTCAGCAAAGCAAATGCTAAGGAGGAGACACGGCACCTCCCTCATGAGCTGCATTATTCATAGAGAGCATCATCATTTGTTCTCCCATGCCATACATACTTAGAATTCCGCTTGACGAGGAACTTGATCCTCTCTCCGGACACATAGTGTGATAACATCACACACATAGGTAAACACATGACCCCACAAGCCCTTATAAGACCCCCCCCCACCCCCCAACACACTTGCCCTCCATGAAAATGTACTATCTACTACATTCTATTCTTCAATATCCTCCCTGATCTTCCATGCCTGTACATCAATGTCCCTCTCTTTACCTAGATTGTCTTATTCTCCAGTTCCCACTTCTTCACCCAATAAGGTATACTGTACTCGTATAGCATCTGAGCATGAAGGTATACAGGAGTGCTGGTTTACACTGAACTCAGTTCTAGGGAGAATGACCTGTTATTCACAGAGGAGCAGTCTCAGAGTAGGAATGCTGATCTAGGATCAGGTCCAATATAATCCTATTCATTAGGATATAAAAGGGGACATCTTATCCCATATAAGTGCTGTTACTCTGAAACTCTTTGGGAATACGGGGCCAACGTGGGTATAAAGGAGTGCTGGTACATTGAGCTCATGTAGTTGTAGGTAAGGTAAGTATGTAAGTCTGGAGGAAGTTTTTCTTGCAGGATAATTGGGTCTTGTTAAGAATTCTTTATGCGCCTCTCTCTCCGCCTGTTTGCAGCCGCTGGAATGCTCCCAGGTCCTGGCGGAGTCGTAAAGAGCGCTACGAGATGGGCTCCTCTGAGCAGCCCACTTCAATCCACTTAATGTAATAGAGAGGCTGGAGTAGGCCGCCCTCTGACCAGGACTCTGGCGCATTAGCGGAAAAATGTCCACTCCACTGAGCCTGGTGAATCCACAGCTACCGTCAGTCAATGGGACTGTCACTGTGGTCACTGCAGCAATGCCACCATGAGTTGCCAGGCTAGTTTAAATGGTAAAGGCAGCCAGGAGCGGAGGGTGCGGAGGGGTGGTCTGAGACATGTATCGCAAGAAGTTAGATACCAAGTGTAATAGATCTGCGTTGGAGAGCTATTGAATTACTGGTTATGGGCCTTTAGTATTATTCATATTATTACATTATTACAGATTCTCTATCATACATACAGACGCGAGGGAGGACAGAAAGACAGACAAAGTCTCTGACAGATTGGCAGCCGTCCCCTGTGTAATGTCACTACTATTTACATCTTCCCAGGGCTCCCGCTGTTTCCAGTCAAGTGTTGTCTGTCTTGTGCCTGTGAGCAATCTCTCTTTTTATCTCGTTCTTTATCTCTCTCTCTCTCTCTCTCTCTCTCTCTCTCTCTCTCTCTCTCTCGCTCCCTCTCTCTCTCTAACACTCTCTCTCCTTATCTCTCTAACCCTCCCTCTCTTTCTCTTTCTGTCTCTTTTTTGGTCTCTGCATCGCTCTCTCTCTCTCATGAGCTCTTCAAAACACAGCAGGAGGGAACCACCAAGATCTGAATGGAACTGATTTAAAGGACAATTCCACCCAAAAACTATCTTTTGGTATTTGTTTCATTAGTCCATTGTTTATATAGTCCCAAAATGTTTTGCATGTCAGCAATCAAGAAATATACCTTTTAAAATCTAGGTCCTTGAGTTTTGGCTAATTGTAATGTCAACACTGCATCCTTTCTTGACCTTTACCAGGAAATGTGATGACAGTGACCATGATAACGTGGTGTGAGTTCACAAGAGCCCTCTTCAATCAGAAGCGGCAACTTCCGCTTGCGCCTGCACAAGTTTGGGCCTGTGTGTGTATGAGTGTCTGCACGTGTGTTACATTTTCCAAGGCCACACAAATATAACTCCCTAATCAGAATGTCACAGTCATTATTTTTCGTTTCTTTCAGTTTACAGAAATCAATTTGCTAAAGGTCACACCAGACAGCCTAAAACTCTGGTGTTTCATTTTCATAATGCGTTTGTTCGTTCGTTCATTCCCCCCACTCCCAGTCTCCCACTCTATCTCCCACCCCTGTCTGTCTACATGCTTTTTTTATATTTTTATTAATGGGTGTTTTCTCCTATTTTGTTCTAATAGCTGGTTGTGAGATGATTCACTGTTGAAACCATTGCACCAGATAGAGTATATGCTAAATACTGAAGGAATGACTAATTAATGATATGGTGTACCGTGAACAAAACCAAAAAGATACAAGTAAGATATGAGTAAGTAAGGGTTTTATGGTAGTAAAAAATTACAAGGCATGAAGAAGGGTAATTTAAAAACCACACTAAGGCACAGGCATGGCTGCTATTGTTGCCTGATCTCTTAAAGGAAAAATCCACTCAAAAACAATATAAACAGCATAAATATATTTTTTATTAGTATGCAGTCAAGTTTTCAAGATATTGGACTTTCAAGAAACAAAGTGTCACTTGCCACATCATCCCAATGATGTGTTTTCCATCATATGATGCATTTTCCATTTTGGAATTGCATCAACAGTGGACTAATAAAAAAATACCAAAATATTATTTTTGAGTGGAGTTTCTGACATGTCGTCAACATACAGTAGGTACTGTTTGAGATGCACTTTGGCTCGAGTAAGGGCTCGAACACACCAATAGTTTTTTCCCTTTAGAGAGAAGAGTGCAACCCGATTTTACATGTAGAATTACCGAAAATGTCAGCAGTCAGACATCAACAGCGCGCTGAACGATTGGTCGACTAACATTAGCCCTGATGTCTTTATTGACGTCATCTCACTGGGTTTGGTGGTGGTCCAAAGCAATGTCTCTTAGAACCTCGTTACTTTACTGAGACATGAACCTGCCTTATCCAATCAATTGATCAACGGCTCTACTTAAATCTGTGAAGCTGAAGCGTTACAGAATCCGCAACAGAAATGTAAAGGTAATTTCCGACTGAGCTAAGATATGCAGCTAAAGCGGGAACTTTGCCTTTAAATTGTCTTTCATTTTCACTGAAGTTCATTGCCTTTAGATTTCACGGAAGTTCAGCTTTACAGCAGACTTTAAAGCTGAACTTCCGCAATGCGGATTGAATAGAGCTCCAAATCAATCTTTATTAAGTTAGGATTTCACAGATCATGAGTTGGCATTTTATGTCCGAGCCACAGGGAAACGTTTTTTGGATCTCACTTTGGCTGACTGAACTCTCCAATATCAAGGCTCACTGAGAGAATTTAGTACAAAAATGAACTATTGTGAGGCGGTGTCGGGTTTTCAAGTCATCACCTTTGACAAAGACAGTTGAAGGCACAGTTTCAACCAGAACTCAGATTTTTTCCTATTGCAAACTGCAGTCCTATGTTTCATGGTTTGATCTCTTGCTCGCTGAAATGGTGACTATACTTTTCATAATCTTTAAAACACTCTTTCTGTTTTCAAGATTACGAATGCCACTTCGGTTTTGTATTGACTATTGAAAGCTCTAGGGTCACTCTCACTGTTATGCGCAGTCATATTTCTGTGACCTCCTTGACTGAAACTATTGTCAGAAAAATTCCCATTTGATTCAATATTTACTACAAGTATGGCAGCTAGTACGAAAAGCAAGATAAAGATCTGGCATGTATTCATTATGGGGAGGCTGTGCAGTGCACTGTGTGCGGGTGAAGTTTGTATGACTTATTAAACCTTGGTGGAAAGATGCGTTTGCGCTATAAGCACACAACCCAAACACTGGCAGTCAATTTATCACGCTTTACCTTCTTATTCATTCATAAAATAATACCTCTACAAGATGATGTTTAGGCTTAGTTTTGATAGCTTGCAAAATGTCCTCCTTTTGAAGGAAATAGTGACAAGGATAAGAGAGGAACGTTTCGACGTTCAGAAGCTGGAGCAAATCAAATCAAATCAAATCAAATTGTATTTGTCACATACACATGGTTAGCAGATGTTAATGCGAGTGTAGCGAAATGCTTGTGCTTCTAGTTCCGACAATGCAGTAATAACCAACAAGTAATCTAGCTAACAATTCCAAAACTACTACCTTATAGACACAAGTGTAAGGGGATAAAGAATATGTACATAAAGATATATGAACGAGTGATGGTACAGAGCGGCATAGGCAAGATACAGTAGATGGTATTGAGTGCAGTATATACATATGAGATGAGTCTGTAAACAAAGTGGCATAGTTAAAGTGGCTAGTGATACACGTATTACATAAAGATGCAGTAGATGATATAGAGTGCAGTATATACGTATACATATGAGATTAATAATGCAGGGTATGTAAACATTATATTAGGTAGCATTGTTTAAAGTGGCTAGTGATATATTTTACATCATTTCCCATCAATTCCCATTATTAAAGTGGCTGGAGTTGAGTCAGTGTGTTGGCAGCAGCCACTCAATGTTAGTGGTGGCTGTTTAACAGTCTGATGGCCTTGAGATAGAAGCTGTTTTTCAGTCTCTCGGTCCCAGCTTTGATGCACCTTGTACTGACCTCGCCTTCTGGATGATAGCGGGGTGAACAGGCAGTGGCTCGGTTGGTTGTTGTCCTTGATGATCTTTATGGCCTTCCTGTGACATCAGGTGGTGTAGGTGT
Source organism: Oncorhynchus mykiss (assembly GCF_013265735.2). Lineage (NCBI taxonomy): Eukaryota > Metazoa > Chordata > Actinopteri > Salmoniformes > Salmonidae > Oncorhynchus > Oncorhynchus mykiss. The sequence goes on from NC_048567.1 coordinate 28,127,822, forward strand.
CCTGGAGATCTTCTTGTCAAGCCAACGTTTGAATGAATATGGCTGGATTTTGGATGTGGATATACAGATAAGAATGAACGTGGGGGATTTATGAACACTGAAGACTCATGTGTTTTCAGTCCAGTTCATTTTCATGGAGTCATGGTTCAATTCCTTTAGCAGTTTAAAAACAGTATGACAGCAGCCTTAGTCTCAGCAGGACGTTTACAGTGTTTTCTGAAATGACTGAAACGAGACAGAATGAAGCTTTTGTGGTTTTTAGATGTTAAAATGTGGTTAAACAGTTTCCTAAATCATACCTTTAGTGTTGTAATGCCTTATTTCAAGTATTTTAATTCAGAGTTCAAAGGGAGACAGCAGATTTACAACATCTTTAATAATCATAAGCCTTATCCCTGTGCTCTCCCTGTTAATTAGCCAATTAATAGCATGGATGGTAAAACTTGTACGTTTGAATCCAATATCCTTTCTATTGCACCAGCCAAGACTGCGGGAAATGTTATGTTAAGCCAAAAAAACATTTGCTGTGATATTACCTCATTGATGAAAATGACCGTAGAACTGGCAGAGGTTTTATTTAGAATTAGTTTCTGAAAATGCTTCTCTTTTTTGTCTTGATGCATACACTGCCACAATCCAGTATGCACTGAGTGTTCAAAACATTATGAGCACCTGCTATTTGGTTGACACAGACTGACCAGGTGAATCCACTGGGAAAGCTATGATCCACTACTGAAGGGGAGAAGATGAAGGGGAGGAGACTGGTTAAAGAAGGATTTTGAAGCCTTGAGACAATTGAGACATGGATTGTGTATGTGTGCTATTCAAATCAAATCAAATTGTATTAGTCACATGCGCCGAATGCCTTACAGTGAAATGCTTACTTACGAGCCCCTAACCTACAGTGCAGTTTCCCAAAAAATACGGATGAGAATAAGAGATAAAAGTAACAAGTAATTAAAGAGTAGCAGTAAAAAATAACAACATATACAGGGGGGTGCCGGTGCAGAGTCAATATGTTAGTTGAGGTAGCACCGGTTAGTTGAGGTAGCATGTACATGTAGGTAGAGTTAATTAAAGTGACTATGCATAGATGACAACAGAGAGTGGCAGTGGTGTGGAGAAGGGGGTGGGGGTGGGGGGGGGGGGAAATGCAAATAGTCTGGGGATTCATTTGACTAGATGTTCAGGTATCTTATGGGTTGGGGGTAGAAGCTGTTTAGAAGCTTCTTGGACCTAGACTTGGAACTCCGGTACCGCTTGTCGTGCGTTAGCAGAGAGAACAGTCTATGACTAGGGTGGCTTTAGTCTTCCTCTGACACCGTCTGGTATAGAGGTCCTGGATGGCAGAAAGCTTGGCCCTAGTGATGTACTGGGCCGTACGCACTACCCTCTGTAGTGCCTTGCGGTCGGACGCCAAGCAGTTGCCATACCAGGCAGTGATGCAACCAGTCAGGATGCTCTCGATGGTGCAGCTGTAGAACCTTTTGAGGATCTGAGGACACATGACAAATTGTTTCAGCCTCCTGAGGTGGAATAGGTTTTGTCGTGCCCGCTTCACAGCTGTCTTAGTGTGCTTGGACCATGCTAGTTTGTTTTGTAGTCCACAATCATCTGACCTCCTCCCTATAGGCTGCCTCTTGTTGTTGGTGATCAGGCCTACCACTGTTGTGTCATCAGCTAATTTAATGATGGTGTTGGAGTTGTGCCTGGCCGTGCTGTCATGAGTGAACGGGGAGTACAGAAGGGGCTGAGCACGCACTCCTGAGGGGCCCCTGTATTGAGGATCAGCATGGGGGATGTGTTGTTCCCTACCCTTACCACCTGGGGGCGGCCCGTCAGGAAGTCCAGGATCCAGTTGCAGATGGTGGTGTTTAGTCCAAGGGTCCTTAGCTTATTGATGAGCTTTGAGGGCACTATGGTGTTGAACGCTGAGCTGTAATCAATGAATAGCATTCTCACATAGGTGTTCCTTTTGTCCAGGTGGGAAAGGGCAGTGTGGAGTGCAATATAGATTGCATCATCTGTGGATCTGTTGAGGCGGTATGCAAATTGGAGTGGGTCTAGGGTTTTTGGGATGATGGTGTTGATGTGAGCGATGACCAGCCTTTCAAAGCACTTCATGGCTACAGATGAGAGTGCAATGGGTCAGTAGTCATTTAGGCAGGTTACCTTAATGTTCTTGGGAACACGCACTATGGTGGTCTGCTTGAAACATGTTGGTATTACAGACTCAGACAGGGAGAGGTTGAAAATGTCAGTGAAGAAACTTGTTGGTCAGCGCATGCTCGGAGTACACGTCCTGGTAATCTGTCTGGCCCTATGGCCTTGTGAATGTTAACCTATCTAACGGTCTTACTCACATCGGCTGCAGAGAGCGTGATCACACAGTAGTCCGGAACAGCTGGTCTATAATGGTTTGAAAGCCCTTCCACATCTGATGAGCATCAGTACGACTCGATCTTAGTCCTGTATTGACGCTTTGCTTAGCGGGATTTCTTATAAGCTTCCGGGTTAGAGTCCTGCTCCTTGAAAGCAGCAGCTCTAGCCTTTAGCTCAGTGTGGAAGCTGCCTGTAATCCATGGCTTCTGGTTGGGGTATGTACGTACGGTCACTGTGGGGACGACGTCATCTATGTAGTTATTGATGAAGCAAATGACAGATGTGGTGTACTCCTCAATGCCATTGGAGGAACATATTCCAGTCTTTGCTAGCAAAACAGTCCTGTAGTTTAGTATCTGCTTCATCTGACCACCTTTTTATTCATCTTGTCACCGGTGCTTCCTGCTTTAATTTTTGTTTGTAAGCAGGAATCAGGAGGATGGAATTATGGTCAGATTTACCAAATGGAGGGTGAGGGAGAGCTTTGTAAACAAGCTCTGTGTGTGGAGTAAAGGTGGTCCAGAGTTCTTTTCCCTCTGGTTGCACATTAACACGCTGATAGAAATTTGGTCAAACTGATTTAAGTTTCCCTGCAGTTTCCCTACAAAGTCCCTGGCTACTAAGAGCGCTGCCTTTGGGTGAGCGTTATCTTGTTTGCTTATGGCGAAATACAGCTCATTCAATGCTATCTTAGTGCCAACCTCGGACTGAGGTGGTATGTAAACAGCTGCGAAGAATACAGATGAGAACTCTCTTGGTTATTAGTGTGGTCTACAGCTTATAATGATATACTCAACCTCAGGTGAGCAATAGCTCTACACTTCCTTAGATATCATGCACCAGCTGTTATTTACAAAAATACATAGTCCGCCGCCCTTTGTCTTACCAGACGCCGCTGTTCTATCCTGCCGGTACATCGTATAACCAGCCAGCTGTATGTTGATATTGTTGTCGTTTAGCCACGACTCCATGAAACATAAGATGTTACAGTTTTTAATGTCTTATGGTAGTTTCATCTTCCGCGTAACTCGTTGATTATATTGTCCAAAGATTGCATGTCTGCTAGCAGAATTGAGGGATGTTTTATTAGATCGTCTCCGAATCCTCAGAAGGTAGCCTGCTCTCCGGCCTCTCTTTCTCTGCCTCTCTTTCTCTTTCTCTCTTTCTCTGCCTCTCTTTCACTTAATCTCTTTCTCTGCCTCTCTTTCTCTGCCTCCTCTGTCTCTTTCTCTTTCTCTTTCTCTTTCTCTTTCTCTGCCTCTCTTTCTCTGCCTCCTCTTTCTCTGCCTCTCTTTCTCCGCCTCTCTTTCTCCGCCTCTCTTTCTCTCTTTCTCTGCCTCTCTTTCTATGCCTCTCTTTCTCTGCCTCTCTTTCTCTGCCTCTCTTTCTCTTCCTCTCTTTCTCTGCCTCTCTTTCTCTGCCTCTCTTTCTCTGCCTCTCTTTCTCTGCCTCCTCTTTCTCCAGCCGCTGAATGGGAAAGACAAAAGATTTAAGTGTCTTTGAACGGGGTATGGTAGTAGCTGCCAGGCACATTAGTTTGAGTGTGTCAACAACTGCAATGCTGCTTTCCCGTGTGTACCAAGAATGGTCCACCAGCCAAAGAACATCTAGCCAACTTGAAACATCTATGGGATGCATTGGAGTCAAAATGGGCCAGCATCCCTGTGGAACGCTTTTGACACCTTATAGAGTCCATGCCCCGACGAATTGAGATTGTTCTGAGGGCAAAAAGGGGTGCAACTCAATACTAGGAAGGTCTTCCTGATGTTTTGTACATGCAGTGATTTGACTAGAAAGTTTTAATGCAACTTTTTGGTTACCGAAGGTATTTTCAAGTATACCTCTCTCTCACTCTTTCTCTCACTCTTTCTCATGCTCTTCTAAGTGTCCCACACTCACTGGAGCCCAACTCTCATTTATCAAAGTGGAAGAAGAATATCAGGGATGTGTGTCACCCAAAGCCCGAATTGGACTTGGACCAATTTGATGCGGCCGAGCCCAAGCTGAGGATTTAAATTATTTTGAGAAATTGATTTATGCAAGGCTGCTGTACTGCCTGCAGAGCTGCAGAGTTCTGCAAACCCCAAGCCAGAAAAATAACAAACATGTATGAAGTTGATTAAATGTTTATAACCATCTTGCTGCCTACTCATTTCCTCTACATGAACGATAAGGGTTGGATTATTATCCCACATGACAATAACGAGCTCTGGAAAGACAATCAATAAACGTGTCTGTCCCAAGAGATCATTTACCTAAGGACCACAGTCTGTTGTAGGGGTTTTACTGTGATATATTATGTTGGTAATCATCACAATTACGGGTTCTCTCAAATAAACGGGTACCTATACATAATAGTTTTGTATTTTGATGAATTTAGGGATTTCTGCAATGTCTTACATCGTATCAACAGTATCTTACAGTGAAACATTGAACAGTGAAAATCAGGTTTTTCATCAAATTGGATGATATTTGGATGAAACCAGTTCAAAGTAGGGTGACACAAGAGATGTAAAATGACTGTAGTTTGTACATTGACCAAGTTTGATCATAAAGTTACTGGTCCCCTCCCACTTGTCAAACACTTGGATTCAGGAGGCAGTTATTACTAAGGATGTAATTCCGGCTTTATGCAACGTCACATAAAGCTGGAAATGTAATGCACCAATGGCAGCGTCTTTTCATCTTGACTGATCACATTTGCGCTTATGCCTTGCTTTGGCTTTATTTACAAACCGTAAATTAGTACTACAGAAGATATCGGTAACCTTTCATCTGTGGTGTGACTGTTAGCTAGCAAGCTACTAACCAGCATGCCGGCTAGAGCAAACTGTGTTGTGACTGGATGCGAGAGTGTAGATTTAACGTTGCACTATTTTCTGAAGAATGAAGACATCTGACATTTCATTCAGGGTGGACAGGCTGCACCAAAAGTTATGATCATGTCATGCGCATGCAGTGCACATTTCAAGCGAAGTTCCTTTATATATTGGGAAGCACATTTGCTTTGTCTTGCCAGGAAGCTAATCCCGAAGATGGATGCTGTACCATCACTGACAGCGGATCTTGCAAGCGGTGACCATAATGTAAGTATCAGAGTTTGATGAGTCTGACACGGTAGCCAACATTTTGGGGGATCGGGGGGAAGAGGGGGGGGGGGGGGGGGGGGGACTTCAGATGATACAGCAGTGGCTGTTTTGACTTGTGAACGGGATATTTTCTGTAACACCCCATCCATCAGCCCCCTACATCGAGTCTGAAAACTGCCAGCACACAGGAACGTTGTCCACACAAGGAGTTGCGGTGTGTATAGTGTTTCAAATGTAACCCGTGGGATTATCATTTCACTCTCCATCTCCTTTTGTCCTTCTACTACCATCAGGCAGTAATGTCTATCCGCACATTCTAAAATGTCTATCTGCACAGCTTCCCAGGCAACCACTGTAGCAGGAATGCTGTGATACAAAATCAGCTTTCCCACAGCCAAGAACGAGGGGTTATGCTGTGAAGCCTGTGAAAACATATATGAGTTATAGTCATTCATTTAAAATCTACTGTACATCAGTTGAGCATTTCAGGCAGACACACATTTCCAAATACAAACATTCAAAAGTTTCACAAAAAAGTGCACAACCAAATATTGCATATTTCAAATTGTCCAGTACATCTGCTTTCTGCTGTTTTAATCTACATCCTGTAGCCCATTGTTTACCTTGCTACCTGGCAACGACCACAAGTGCATTTCAGAGCTGTCAATCAAGGCGAGATCATGAAGATAAGCTCTCCGCCCACTCAGCCTGTTCTTTCAGGCTTCCTGATAGTTAAAGACGAGAGAAAGGGTCAAATGTCTTCAATTCTGAGTGTTTTAATGTTGCACAAATATTATGGGTGACGTTTTGGTCATTCAAAGGCTTGAGAAATAGGATGACTGTGGTGTGAACATAGTAAGAAAGGTATAGGAACAGGGCTGGCCAGAAGGACAAATTATTTTTGCAACTTGTGACCACCAGAGAGTTTTGGAAGCTGAACACGATTCAAAAAAAAAAAAAAAAAAAGTGAAGACAAAAACAAGAATAATTCCAAGAAAAGACCACAGAGCATTATCTCCCCCCAGGCTCTTCTTTCCCCGTCCAGCAATAAAACATGAAGCACTGAGTAGGGCCAATGGGCTCGGTTCACTTGGTATGACGATTCTGGATTTCAAAACTGGTGCAGAGATTTTAGGATCAGACATATTAATAAAATCATTATTTTATTGGAGGCTTTCGGACGGACAAGAACATTATTTACAGTCAGTTGCTAGCTAAAGGTTATTTCTTCCCTTCACCCCTTTCTCTCCATGAATTAAACAAAACAGAACAGAGAAAGAGAGGGAAGGAGAGAGAGAGATAGAGGGGGAGGGAAGGAGAGAAAGGTAAATGGAGCAGCAGAAAAAGACAGCTGAGAGGATGGACAGAGAGAGGAAGAGGGAGAGAGAGTATAAGAACGATGAGCATTCATGATGAGCTCTCCTTTCACTTTTTCTTAATACCAAGATCATACTGCCTTGATAGATTCATACACAATATGGTCGCATAGTTTTCAAACCCAGAGGCACATCATAGCGATACTTCCGTCAACGGGTTGAGAAGTGGACTTGACAGACTCGACAGACCAGTTCTGGGGTTTGGCAAGTCAATGGGAGAAGTGAAAAGTATCCTTAGTTGTTAATTGTCTCAAATTCTAAAGGCAAAACCTAGATTTGTGCCAATGTCTTAAGTAGCTAAACGTGTCTTCACTACAATCAATCAAATCAATCAAAACGTATTCATAAAGCCCGTTTTAATTCAGCAGTTGTTACAAAGAGCTTATACAGAAACCCAGCCTAAAACTCCAAAGAGCAAGCAATGTACATGTAGAAGCACGGTGGCTAGGAAAAACTCCCTAGTAAGGCTAGAACTTAGGAAAGAACCTAGAGAAGAACCAGGCTCTGAGGGGTGGCCAGTCCTCTTCTGGCTGTGCCAGGTGGAGATTATAAGAGTACATGGCCATTAAGGACAGTTCGTTCTTCAAGATGTTCAAATGTTCATAGATGACCAGCAGGGTTAAATAATAGGTCCTCTGAGACGAGAGAGAGATGGGAGAATTAGAGGGAGAACTCCTAAGATCACACAGGATACCAGATAAGACAGGGGAATTGCACCAAATATGACAGACTGGGCCTAGCATCCCGGCACATAGACTATTGCACCATAGATGCTGGAGACTGAGACGGCGGGTTGGTGGAAACCGTGGCCCTGTCCAAAGTTACCCCCGGACAGGGCCAACCGGGCAGGATAAAACCCAACCCACCATACCAAAGTACAGCCCACAAAGATCTTTTCGCTAACCCCAACCTAAACCTTTTCCTAACCTAAACCTAATTCTCCTAACCTTCTACATTAATTCCTGTAACCTGCTGCGTAAGTTCTCCCAAACCTGTAACGAAAAGTACTTTTTGACAAAAGCTGTATCCTTTTCAGACATAACCCCGTTAGGCCCGATGACGTGTTTCTGCGCATGAGCTATGTTAGCTAACGTAGCCATCACATCGTCTTCAAGTGAGATCAAGGATTTCTATTGGAGAAGCAGTTTCTACATATCTTCATACTGTACTATCTATGATATGGTCTTGCTGGGAATTCTACTTCCTCCACGGAACATTTACATATTCTATGGTATTATGGTAATATGGTATTCCATGGTACCATGCTATGTTGGCAGGTTAGTGTTTATTGGGAGGACTCATGTGCTGGAGGCAGCTCTGCAGTGGCCACTAGCTGGCACCGCCACAAATTCCTAAAATCAGATTTGAAACCTAACCCTAACCTTAACCACACTGCTATCCCTAATGCATCACCCTAACCTTAAATCAAGACCTAAAAGCAACAACAACAAAAAACATCATGCATTTGTACAATACCAGACCATTTTGATTTTGCACTTGGCACATCAATCTGATAATCGTTCAGTGCTGCCTCCAGGATTAGTGTTAGGCAAATGCTGTAGGCAAATGGTGTCCTGAGACTACAAAATACCTCAACCTCTCGTTTTTCTCATTATTGCAATAAGGATCCACACTCATATTGGACAAAAATGTCTAAAGGCATGCAAGTGTGCGTCAGAGTGGGCAAGCATCGAGAACCCATAATGTCATTTCTTGTGTGTTTATGATCCATAGGCTAAAACGAATACTTTACTTTCATTATTCTGACGACTTATTTATTTAATCCACTAACTATGTTTAATTGTTACCCGATTAAATGAATCATGTAACAATTAACTCGTTGGGATTTGGGCCACCATGGAAGAGGTTGTTTAAACTCTATAAGGTCTTTACCTATTTCATCGATAAACAGTCATCTTATTAATCATTCATTACCTCTTATCATATCATCATTCTGAACAGTCGTAATGTCATGCATCTGCAAAAAACCCAGCTTTGCACATGATTCAGTACTACACCAATTGGTTTAATTACTTATTTACTAGCTAGCTAAAATTAGAAAACAGGATAACAAACACACTAAATATATGAGAAGAAAGTCCCTAGCGGACTGACAATATGACAGCTTATTTTTAACCCCTTTTTCAATTGATAGTTACAGTCTTGTCTCATTGCTGCAACTCCCGTATGGACTCGAGAGAGAGGTGAAGGTCGAGAGCCGTGTGTCCCCCGAAACACAACCCAACCAAGCTGCTTCTTGACACAATGCTCACTTAACCCAGAAGCCAGCCGCACCAACGTGTCAGAGGAAACACTGTACACCTGGCGACCGTGTCAGCGTGCACTGCGCCCGGCCCGCCACAGGAGTCACTAGTGCACTATGGGACAAGGACATCCCTGCCGGCCCAACCCTCCTCTAACTCAGACAACACTGGGCCAATTGTGCACCGCCCCATGGGTCTCCCGGTCACAGACGGCTGCGACAGAGCCTGGACTCTAACCCAGAATCTCTAATGGAACAGCTAAGACTGCGATGCAGTGCCTTAGACCACTGCGCCACTCGGGAGGCCCATGACGACTGATCGATTTCCCTTCCGAGTTCCAGCAAAGAGATAAACCACTAGAGTTGGATGTGGACTTGTCTGGTAAACTGAGATGTTCTCCCTGCTGTTAGATAGCTGCTCTCGAGTCAGATGAGTCATTAGAATTGGCATCCTAGATGAGGACTGCTCATACTGCGCATCACTCTCACATCATTTACACATTCATTCCACCTAGTTTGTATCCCCTGTGTTTGTTGAAAGGATTAGATATTCTAATTGGAATTTCCCATTGGATTTATCAAAGAGATAATTTCCACTGGGAAGGTAAGAGATGGAAGTTAACATAATGAACACACAGAATAAAGCTGTCAGTTGGGGTGTACTTATTGCCATTGGCATAGTTGGCCTTAACTGCTGTAATCTACATAACAAAGCCATTCACTTTTGTACTGTATATTGAGATTTCTTGCCTTCAAGTTTAACTTCATCTACACACTCAAAGTTGTCAGAGGTCTAATAGACGGAAAGATATACACTGTGTGTACAAAACATTAGGAACACCTTCCTAATATTGAATTGCACCCCATGTTGCCCTCAAAACAGCCTCAATTCGTCAGGGCATGGACGGTACAAGGTGTCGAAAGCGTTCCACAGGGATGCTGGCCCATGTTGACTCCAATGCTTCCTACAGTTGTGTCAAACTGGCTGGATATCCTTTGGGTGGTGGATGTTTCTTGATACACACAGGAAACTGTTTAGTGTGAAAAACGCATCAGCGTTGCACTTCTTGACACACTCAAACCGGTGCACCTGGCACCTACTACCATACCCAGCTCAAAGGCACTTAAACATTCACCCTCCGAATGGCACACATACACAGTCTACGTCGCAATTGTCTCAAGGCTTAAAAGTCCTTCTTTAATAACCTGTCTCCCCTTTATCAACACTGAAGTGGATTTAACAAGTGACATCAATAAGGGATTATACTGTAAGATTCACCTGGTCAGCCTATGTCATGAAAAGAGCAGGTGTTCCTCATGTTTTATACACTCAGTGTACAATGTCCTAACTGATGAAAAGGCAATTGAGAAGTGAAGAAGCTCTGAGAAAACAAAATTCCCAAATTCATCCCTAAATTAACATACTTTTGGGACACATCCTCCAGTAAATAAAATAAATTGCACTTGAGTTAGCCACCTGGCACTTTCATCGACACAGTCTTAGGACCCTACAGCTACTCTTAAGCTATGCCTGCTCTCCTCTTCAGTTGTGTTGTTGTGGTTGGGTGACAACCGGGTTTGTTTATGCTAGGGGGACAGCAAGTCCCCAGTAGCCCAGCTTTCAAACACTATGCTGGGTTTGACATCACTGGAGGCCTCCCTGTTAACAGATCACTGACTCTGTAATTTTAAATTACTCCACCACCACTTTATTTTGCAAAACACATGCCCCAAGCCTGCCTGACTTTGTGTGTAGGTGACTTGTGTGTGTGTGTGTGTGTGTGTGTGTGTGTGTGTGTGTGTGTGTGTGTGTGTGTGTGTGTGTGTGTGTGTGTGTGTGTGTGTGCGTGTGCGTGTGTGTGTTTGTGTGTGCGTGTGTGTGCGTGTGCATCTCTCTCTTGCTCTCGTTCTCTATCCCTATCCCTCTCCCACAGAAAGAAGTAGGGAGTGGAAAATATCAAATGGCTGTTGAGATTTAAATATGGTGGGAAAAATCAGACAGATGGTGCTCTAATTAGGTGTCAGTTGGCTGTACTGTAATAACCCTGACCAAAAGGAACAGGGTGAAAGGTGAAAGCAAAGCACTGTTCAAGTGATTTCATTGTGTGTAAGTATTTTAGGGAACTGACATTTAAATCCAGTTCTCCTATTTTTGGAAAGTACCAGAGGAGTTAATAACGACATGAGAGGGCTTAGCTATACCTTTGCAGTTACCATGTGGAAACTGTTAAGGATGGCTTCCCAGACACCGATTAAGCCCAGTCCAAGACTAAAAGGCATTCTCAGTGGCGATTCTCCATTGAAAGAGCATTTAGTCCAGGATTAGGCTTAATCTCTGCCTGGGAAATAGGCACTTATAGTTTTAAAGAGCATTTGATAGGCTTTCATTTTTATGAGTGTGTATTGGTGTGCCTGGGAGGTTTGGCTATGCATCTTTGAAAGGTTGAAACATTTATTTGGACATCATAGGCAATGTTTAAAACATTGAAACTGGTGTATCTGGCCGATACTGAGATTTATGTCCGTATAGATGTTTTTGGAGCAAAGCATTAAATATTTCAGATCATGTCTGAGATATATGTTTCAGTGCGATCCCCTGGTTTCCCATCAGGTCCTGAAACTGTCAGAGTTCAGTAGCATTACAAGATACAGTTGAAGTCAGAAGTTTACATACACCTAAGCCAAATACATTTAAACTCAGTTTTTCCACAATTCCTGACATTTAATCCTAGTAAAAATTCCCTGTCTTAGGTCAGCTAGGATCACACTTTATTTTAAGAACGTGAAATGTCAGAATAATAGTAGAGATAATGATTAATTTTAGCTTTTATTTCTTTCATCACATTCCCAGTGGGTCAGAAGTTTACATACACTCAATTAGTATTTGGTAGCATTGCCTTTAAATTCTTTAACTTGGGTCAAACGTTTCAGGTAGCCTTCTACAAGTTTCCCAGAATAAGTTGGGTGAATTTTGGCCCATTCCTCCTGACAGAGCTGGTGTAACTGAGTCAGGTTTGTAGGCCACCTTGCTCGCACATGCTTTTTCAGTTCTGCCCACAACTTTTCTATGGGATTGAGGTCAGGGCTTTGTGATGGCCACTCCAATACCTTGACTTTGTTGTCCTTAAGCCATTTTGCCACAACTTTGGAAGTACGCTTGGGGTCATTGTCCATTTGGAAGACCCATTTGCTACCAGGCTTTAACTTCCTGACTGATGTCTTGAGATGTTGCTTCAATATATCCACATACTTTTCCTGCCTCATGATGCCATCTATTTTGTGAAGTGGACCAGTCCGTCCTGCAGCAAAGCACCCCCACAGTATGATGCTTTCACCCCCATGAATCATATTCGGGATGGTGTTCTTTGGCTTGCAAGCCCTCCCCTTTTTCCTCCAAACATAACAATGGTCATTATGGCCAAACAGTTCTATTTTTGTTTCATCAGACCAGAGGACATTTCTCCAAAAAGTACGGTCTTTGTCCCCATGTGTTGGAAGTTGTTGCAGTTGGAAACCATTTTTTTATGCGGTTTTGGAGCAGTGGCTTCTTCCTTGATGAGCGGCCTTTCAGGTTACGTCAAAATAAAACTTGTTTTACTAAGAGTATTGATGCTTTTGTACCTGTTTCCTCCAGCATCTTCACAAGGTCCTTTGCTGTTGTTCTGGGATTGATTTGCACTTTTCGCACCAAAGTATGTTCATCTCTAGGAGACAGAATGCGTCTCCTTCATGAGCGGTATGACCGCTGCGTGGTCCCATGGTGTTTATACTTGCTTACTATTGTTTGTACAGATGAACATGGTACCTTCAGGCATTTGTAAATTGCTCCCAAGGATGAACCAGACTTGTGGATGTCTACAATTTTTTTCTGAAGTCTTGGTTGATTTCTTTTGATTTTCCCATGATGTCAAGCAAAGAAACACTGAGTTTGATGGTAGGCCTTGAACTACATCCACAGGTACACCTCCAATTGACTCAAATTATGTCCATTAGCCTATCAGAAGCTTCTAAAGCCATGACATAATTTTCTGGAATTTTCCAAGCTGTTTAAAGGCACAGTCAACTTACTGTATGTAAACTTCTGACCCACTGGAATTGTGATACAGTGAATTATAAGTGAAATAATCTGAGAGTAAACAATTGTTGGAAAAATGACTTGTGTCACGCACAGAGTAGATGTCTTAACCGACTTGCCAAAACTATAGTTTGTTAACCAGAAATTTGAGAAATTAGTTTTAATGACTCCAACCTAAGTGTATGTAACCTTCCGACTTCAACTGTATATAAGGGACAGATCGAAATGGGGAGGGTTGTGTTTTTTTATTGGGGAAGGGGAAGGTAGGGAGTTTTTTCCCTCCTTTACATTCACTCTTTTGCAGATTTTACTATATAATTTCTTCATTCCAAGCCAAATGTCCTCTTCTGCTTTTCTGCGCGTCAACTTTTGTTATAAACTGGGTGGTTTGAGCCCTGAATGCTGATTGGCTGACAGCTGTGGTATGTCAGACCACATACCATGGATATGACAAAACATTTATTTTACTGCTCTAATTACATTGGTAACCAGTTTGTAATAGCAATAAGGCACCTCAGGGGTTTGTGGTATATGGCCAGTATACCATGGCTAAGGGCTGTGTCCAGGCACTCCGCGTTGCGTCGTGTGTAGGAACAGTCCTTAGCTGTTCCTAAGGCTGTGTAGATGAAAGTGCCAGTTGGCTAACTCAAGTGCAATTGCTGTTATTTACTGGAGGCAGTGTCCCAAAAGTATGTTAATTTAGGGATGAATTTGGAAATTTGGTTATCTCAGAGCTTCTTCACTTCTCAATTGCCTTTTCATCAGTTAGTACATTGTACACTGAGTGTACAAAACATTAGGAACACCTGCTCTTTCCATGACATAGACTGACCAGGTGAATGCTACAGTATGACCCCCTCGGGCCTTATTGCTTAACTATACCACAGATCAATCTAGTCTACCAGTCTAACTGTCTATCCTGCCCTTCATCCACCAATCATAGTGACAATAGTGGTAGGTGAATCATTTGTCCAGATCTACGATAGGCTAACTTGCAATCGTACCACACATAAAAGCATTCAAAGCTGCATCAATTTTCAATATGAATCCTCAAGAACAAATAGGAATAGCTGATAGGCAGTGGAGAGGCCAGGTGCCTCATTTAGCATGAAAGACACGAGACACTCTGCTCAAAAAGCTTTTGATCTTGTTCAGGGACAATACAATTATCCTGCCTAGACTATCCTACAACACCATAACGCAATGAATAAAATTGCATTAGTGTTTTTTAAGTGAGTACAAAATTCTAAAATAGGCTACAGTGAACATGTCATTTGAATAAAAGTGTAAAAGCCCTATGATTTGAATGTTTCATTCCATTTGGATCGGTTGTGGGTCTACTCTCAACAGTTTATAAGGTCTAGAAAGGCACAGTAGCAGGCCAGAAGGGCTGCATTTTTACTTCTGACACTGAGATGAACTGTCTGTTGCAGATCATTATTCTCCCAAGTCGTTCTTTAATAATGTGGACCCCTACGCTCCCGGCAGGCCCCGATATTCAGGAAAGCTTAACTTGAGCTCTGCCTCCCCTCCAAACGGAGTGCCTGTTCCTTGCACATCTAGAACCTAATGCTTCGATGAAGCCTAAATATTTATTATTTCACTTTTAAAATGTATTCTCTTGTATATGTGGCATAAACACAACCAGTCCCAATCTTTGAATCTGATTAGGCTCCTTCAAAAATCGCATGTGCACGTTCATCCAAAATGTAACTCCAGAGTCCTGAGAATGTCTTGACATTAACCAGGTTTCCATCCAACCTTTTTATGCAAGTAAAGTACATGTCGGATAAAAAATGTCACGACATCATGGGAAGGCATGCAGTTTATTGGGCTACAGATGAAATCAATGATGATGAACTTCACAGGGTGGTGACAGTGCAGGGTGATGAGCTTGATGCTCCTTTCAATGAATATGGAGGGTCTTATTCTGGTGATACGATGATCAAAGCTCGGCTGTTGTTCGACAAATAGAAATAATCTCACACTTCTGTCCATAGTAATTGTATTATGTAGTAGGCTATACCTGCACTGTACTGTATAAGCGAGCTGTTGACTACAGCGCATGTACATGGTATTGGCAATATTCAGTACATGGGAATTTAATTGCAAAAGTTATTTTTATGTGAACTACGTATTTACGCACATACTTTACAAGTACATTTGATGGAAACACAACTCTGATGGGAACATTTGTATGTTGCTTATATGATATGCAGATTTTAGAATATTCAGTCGTCAATTGGACGGAAACCTAGCTATAGGCACCTTAAAGACTCTAGTGCGCTAGTCCATGTCTCTTTGATTATGCCTCCACATCATGGTTCACCAACAGCCCCAAAACATCTAAACAATGAGCTACAGACCAGCCAAAATAAGCTTGTGAGAATTGTACTTAAACTCCCCATTGATACTCATCTGGAGGTTTAGGATGTTTTTGTCTGTATCTCTGTAGTGTGTCTATCTATGTAATTGTATACGTAGTTATGTTAAAAAAAATGTGACCACAAAGGAAATAAGTCCCTGACTTTATTGTGCAATCCTGGTCACTTTTTTAAAATCTTTGTATTGTGTACATGTCACAGGTTACTAGGAGTGGTGGGTAGGAGTCAGGCGCAGAGAGCAGAGGGTTCGGTGATTTGTAATATTTATTCTCCAGCACAAAACGGTCACGCCAAATTACAGGGCGCATAACACTGACCGGCCCAAACACAGGACAAACGGTCCGGAGAAAACAACAATGAGAACACATCCACAACCCACAGAGAACAAAAATAATCCCGCACAAACTTAAGCGGGCCTAACAGGCTTAAATAGACAAAAATCAAGAAACACAAAAAGGAACAGGTGCAACTAATAAGACTAAACTAACAGAAAAGGAAAAAGGGATCGGTGGCGGCTAGTAGACCGGCGACGACGACCGCCGAGCGCCGCCCGAACAGGCAGGGGAGCCACCTTCGGTGGGAGTCGTGGCAGTACATTGGTGATTTTAGCATTTAAATCTTTGTGGGGCAACAATAAATTATGTGGGATACATGCCAGCAAAGACACACAACACTAAACAATACATTAATTGCACTATAAAGGTGACAAATGGTGCCCAGAAACTACATAAAGTCCCAACAGCAGTCCCAAAACCTTAATACTGCTACACCTGGCTATGAGCGGAGCCTTGTCTGGCAGCGAAACAGTTCATTCAGCTTCATTTACTGCCTTTAAAAAATATATAGCTGATATGGCTGACTTGCTTAAACAAATATGGTTTCTACTGACAATTGAGATGTACAAACTATGGCATAAAGAGAACGATTAATTAATAAGAGAGCTAGGACGGACGTAGTCAATATAACTATTTGTTCAGCGCTTTTGAAATGTACAGCGACAGAATTCAAAACATGGGCCGTTTTTACAGTGTTCTCCCTGTACACCAAGTCAGAACTGTAGGATAAATAAAGGGGGCATACAAGCAGACAATTGAAAGCTCTTACAATATTTAATGATTACATTTCTCAAAAACAGGTTATAGGCTACATGTGCACCACCAAGTCAGTTGGTGAAAGTAGACCAAATTATTAGGGTGATGCACACAGGCTACTAACAGCTTACTACACAACATGCACTTAGTATTACTTTATTAGCTACTATATACATATCTCCCTGGCATATTACATAATTTATGCAGCAGCATGCAAGACGTTTTTGGACTCACCTTGTTGTGTTGTGCTCACTTGAACAGGAAGTGGTGCGGCGGTCCTTCGTGGGCAAATTTTGTCATGAAGTCTGCCATTCTCTGGATTTATGGTGCTTTCAAGACAACTGGGAACTCAAAGAGAGAAAAAAGGTGATCTTCAGGTTGTAGCTCTAGAAAGAGGCCTGAGAATCCGAGTTGGATGAAAGTTCAACACTTATTTTCCCAGTCGTGGTTTATTTTTCACGAGTTCCCAGTTGAACAGATTTTGCAGTTCCGAGTTAACAATTATTTTGAGTGTGGCACAAATCATGCTTAATTGACACCATGGCCAATTTTGAATGTTTCATAATTTATTATAAATGTTTTAATTAAACTAGGAAAAGAGACCCTTAATCTTAGACTTGGGACCACACAGCCACTCCACTGAATAGCAGGTGAATGATTACTTTTCAATGCTTGCAGTTAGCCATGGATTCTTTCCAAACCACTCATTGTTGAATTTGCGATTTCTAACTTGTTGTGTAATCTTTATGTCCAAGATGTCTAAGATTTTTCAAGTATGATGTTGACATAAGTAAAGTTACTCTAGATATAATGTGTAGATATAACGCCTTCTTGGATGGGCACTTCTAATGTAACTATGGCAGCACCCAAGGGCCTAGAATTTTAGAGTCCCCATAAGTGACAGAACACTGAGCCAATCACGAAGCAACACTCCGTACTTTCGGCTGACTTACCCCAACACCACAGAAAGCACTAAGCTAGGCTGAAACACCTGCATTTTGGAGCTGCCTTACTCAAGAAAACAAAAAAAGAGACCACCTGCCCTGAATGACAGGTCGCCACTGATTGTGTATATATGTATTTTTTTTACTGACAAATAAAATCAGCCAATAAATCAATACAAACTGTGTCTCTTTCCATTGATGAATGTAAAGAGACATCTGTTACACAAAAGGTTTTAAGACTTGGAGATTGTCAAGCCAAGCATTCGATAGCAGCAGCCTACATAAAAAAAAAAAAAACATTTTTGTAATTTAGCAAACGCTCTTATCCAGAGCGATTTACTGTTCGTGCATTCATCTCAAGTATGTACATTTTTTCTCAATGAAGTAGCTGTCAGCAAAGTCAGCGCCAGTAAGGAGGGGACAATTCAAGTGCAATTGTTAGTTCATGAAATGCATTTACTTATAATTATTTTTACTTGTGGGGTCGGGGTGAGGATGTGATGCAAGGGCGGGTGCTGTGGTATTATTTAAGATACATGGCAGAATGCAAACCATGACATGGAGGTGCCCGAAGTCGGTATTAACACTATCGTCGTCAAGGAAATGACCGGACCAAGGTGCAGCGTGGTAAGTGTTCATTCTTTTATTTTAAATGTCGCCAACAAAACAATAAACAACAAAACAAATGAAGTGAAGCTCTGTAAGGCTATACATGCCACTAACAAAGACAACAACCCACAAATGAGAAAAGTAAAAAAGGCTACCGAAGTATGATTCTCAATCAGAGACAATGATAGACAACTGTCCCTGATTGAGAATCATACCCGGCCAAAAACAAAGAACCAGAAAGCATAGACTTTCCCACCCGAGTCACACTCTGACCAAACAAACACAGAGAATAAAGGGATCTCTACGGTCAGGGCGTGACAGGTATGCTTTATTTATTGGCTGTGTGGTGCATTGGCACAGAAAGCTGTTGATGAAAAATGTGTTGCATATATTTATATCATTATAAATATTGCATCAAAATGTTGAAAATCTGATTTCCCCCTAGCTGATCATTGTCTACAGCCGGCTCTGATCGTAGTGTAATGAGTCAGGCAGGGAGAGTGAGCTCGTCCATGGAGGGGGTCAAACCCTCAACATTCTGGCCCGTAGCCCTGCGTGGCATCGTCTGTACCACAAAAGCATGTTGAAGTGGCATTATAAACACAGGGTCGCTACAGTTGTTATTTGTGGTCGGTAACATTATTTTGAGTTTATTCTATGAGGGGGGTGCAATTTATTTTACAGTACAAAGGGAGGGTCAGGTGCATTTCTTTAAATGACCAGCAAAAATGGTGAACTGTCCCTAATTAAAATATCCCACAGCAAAAAAGTGTAATGTCCTCTGGTACAGGCCTTGTCTGACGCTTTGTGGAATGTCCCCAATGTAGGAGAGCGGCACTGCACACTAACGCTGACAGTATGGTCCTGTATGCTGCTGCTGACATGTAAGAAGAGCAAAAAAATGCCGACATTGTGAATTCAGAGTCATCTCAGAGAATCCAATAATCAGAATAAATGGACTCTAGGTTTGAAGGACACAGTCATTCAGTGTTTTTTTTCTCTCACTCCTCTTATTCCCCAAGGTGATGCTTGGATGTGTTGAATGTGTGTGGGTACTCACGTGGCCCAAGGCCAGATCTTTAGTATCTAATATATGTCTTTTGATTGTTAATGTTTCATGCCCAAAGGGTCTCTTTCACTCTTTTATAAATGAAGCGGCCTGTCTTTTATCTGTGCATGGAAAGTCCAACATGGCGGCCACACTCTCCCTCACTTTAGTAACACCGACCATGGCTTTGAAGCTTCAAAATTCGCCATTTTTGTGTTGATTTGCACATCTCGGATGATGTGATCATTCTCCATGTGAATAATTTCCTCATCATTCTGTAGATACACTTGCTTCCAACTTGCTCTAATTTGGCCGACCTGCGAGAAGATGTCTAGAGCAGCATCTCAGCGTTGTATATGGCTGCTGTTTGTGGGCTCTGGCGCCTGGCTGGGTATGCTACTGCTCCTGGCAGAATGAAATATTGAATGTAAAGCTAGTCTGCCTGGCCCTATTCATATTGATGTGGGGATCAGCGATAAGAATGTGGTTGTATTGAATTATTCATTTCCTGGAATAATGCAGGTTAAGTACTTGGATAAAGCTACAACAGCAAAAGCGCCATCAAGGATTGGAGCGTAAGAAAGTCTGGTTGCTTAACTCTCATTAGTCATACTACAGTATTTTTCCGCCCACCTAACAACAAAGCAAGACTGTTGGTGTAACGAACAGTATCCAGTTGTTTGCGAAGTTACACATCTTGGTCGTCCACAAATTAAAATGATGGAGGCAAAATTGATTGGTTTTGATAATGCCACACCATTAGCCCAGCTACGTGCCGCATACTTTAATGATAAAATCAAATGTCTTTGCCTGGAGACAAATAGTACATTATTGTCTCGTTATAATAGTTTCTCATTCATGTCGGAAAAAGGCACCTCTTTTGAGAGGGTTATTTTGAGGCCATTGGTGAATGAATTGACACTGATGAACAATCTGACTCCATCCATACTTGCGTTACTGTGACATAAGACATGGCTCACCTTCTCTTCTCGTCCCTCGCCCCAATCAAATAATAGTTTTTCATTGTCACGTTGGCCCATTGTGCCACACACATGACAGTTTATGACTGTGTCGAGAACAAATTCTTTGAGGACATTTAGGAGGCAGTAATACGGTTTGTAATAGATTGTAAATTAGATTCCTGTGAATTCAGGTTGAAATGTGACCCCTTGCTGTGCATGTTGACCTCTCTGCCTTCTTGCATGCCTGCCTGTTTGTCTGCCTGCCTGCCTGCCCTCATGTTCATGTGTCTGTCTGACTGTCAATGTCTCTGTGTACACTCTCTCAGTCCACAAGTCTCTGTGGATCTGCCTTCTGCCCTTCTCTCTGTCTCTCTCTGCCTGAGAGGGATCTGTCAGAGTTGCTCAGGGTACCTGTGAGCTTTCATTAGATTGAGTGGAGGCTTGTCGTGGCCCCCCTCCCGAGCCTCAAAATACCACCGAGACCTTTTCCAGGGAGGCGGTGGGTGATCACTTCTCCCATTCCCGCAGCGAGCTCGATCTCAGACCTGTTTCCAATGGATACGGCCCTGCAGGGAACTAGGGCCTATCGACCGCTGCCGTCAGCAGCCAGTAATTAGCTCCTTTTCCCCAGCAGAGACAGAACACCTTGGTTCCATGCTCTACACACATTCTAAGACGTATCATTTCAATGGGCCCGCATTCTATTTTGTGTTTCTATTTCTCCCTTATGAATCCATTTGTGGTCTGCTCGTGATGTATTACTCTATATGCGAAGGACGGCTGCGATTCAGTATTCAGTCATCTCTGCTTTCTGCCCAGAAAGACATGTGGGATAGTTACACACAAAGTCAGAGACGTACAGACAATCCTTGGCTATGTATGTCAGTTGATGTAGGCGATACATCTTCTAGCGTGACGAGACGCAGCAATGTAAGGTGATGTATGCTTGAACACCCACTTGTCTCACAGAATCCATGTTAGAAAGTCCCTCAGTTGACAGGAAAAATATCTAATATGGCCGCAGTACCGGCTCCCTCTGTTCCTTCTTGCACTGAGCACTGATTGGTCCTAAAGGGGACAGTGTTATCTCAGACCAACATATGTTTCCAAGGCCAGATCAAAGGTACTGACTCATTCCACTACTTCTGTAGACTAGCTAGCTGCAGGTGAAAGGTGTGAGTCATGTTTGACTGGCTGTGATGGCGAACAGGCAGGAAGAATCAGTGTTGATGATGCTCCTGAAGCACAAGGCTTGGTCTGCTCTCACTCTCTCTCTCTCTCTCTTCACTCAGTCTGTGTCCAACTTCAAAGCTGTTTTCTCTCAAGGGTGCCTTGGCTGTGAATTGATTTGGTGACAAGGAGAAAGGAGATAGATTCTCGTATCGAATCCACTCGAGCACATTGTTACAGCAAAGTAGGAATTGGAAACAGCCAGGGATCACAGGAGCGTATAGATTTCTCTGGTGACATGCTGATCAAAAAAACTTGGCGACAGGATGAACTTTGGGCTTCACAAGGGAGTCAGACGACTTTGAGTAGAAGTTGAGGTCAGCATAGTAACACACTGTCCAATATACAGTATTTAACAGAACATCCCCCTTTCAGTTCATTTGTTCTCTTTTTAAATAATAGTCTCATCTTGTGATTGATTTCTTTGTTACTAGGCCCAATAAATGGAGTCAGTAAAATGGGCAGATGTCTCATCTCATGCCTCATGAAAAGTTCAGAATGAACAGACAGACAATTAAAGTTCCCCCAAAATAATCACATTTTCACAAGTCCTGAGGAAAAGGAATACTGGAAAGAACATTAGGGCCTCTCTGCATTGTTAAATAGAGTAGCCCATAAAGCAGTACCTTAAGATGCTGTGGATTTTGAGCTTGATGTTGCTGGGTTGCCAGATCATTTTGTTGCCAGGTTGAGGTGGCTGTTCCATTATCTTTCTGTTAGAACACAGCGTCTTGTAAGTTGGCCAACTCCTCTATCAGCCTGTGGCCAGCTGTCATATTCAGGTGGCAGTGGCTCTGCCACAGTAGTCAAACAGCAGTTAATTAAACTTGGTAATTGGATCGAAGCGCTATCAGCATGTTTGTGTATATTTTACGAGTTTATAGACCATACAAAAAAAGTAAACCATTGAAAATGTAGCTCATGTAGAGTAGTTTTATTAACTTCCATATGTCTGACCAGTGAGGATAGCAAAGAATCATAAAGGGGAGCCAATTTGAAAGAGAACATCATGATGCCTATTGCAATTATGAGCGACAAGTGATTTGTGCTTGGAGCCCATCGATGATTCATTTGCTGAGCTGAATCTGTTCTTTCACAAAAGCAATTATTGAATTTTTGCACAGTTAACTCTGCAGCTGAAGCAAGGACACTCTTCAGAAAGTTTCAATCCCTCTGTTTGCTTTAAGGCCATCTGTTTTGCTATGATTGATCAGTACATTTGTGGCCATAACAGTTTTTGTTTTATTATGTTTTTATTACCAAGATGCACACAGTGTACTGTGGGACTGCATGGCTGGACTGGCAGCAGTATGGCTATGATTATGAGTCATTATAGCAATTCATTTGACGCCAAACAGTTTTCTTTTTCACACTCATTTTCTGAATGCCAAATAAAGGCAGCAGAAGCACTGTTGCACCATGGGACCTTTCATCCATTTTGTACGGTGTAATTTTCCCCGATCCTCTTTGTCTACCTTTGGCTTTTCTCATTTGCATTTGAACAAGGGTGAGATGCGAGCGTGAGTAGTGGGAGGTAAAACGAGTTAATTGTGGAGAGACTAATGAATTTATCATGTAATGATGAGAGGACTGCCAGCAGTGTACGAAACGCGTCGGCTAGGGAGCAGATAAGGCCATGTTTTTTAATCTCTCCAAGGCCTTCCTTGTTTACTTTTTTTATCATTTGCTTTTGAAGAGAATGGAGGAAGAGGTGCGTGGACTCACATAATGAAATATAAAACCTTGCATTTTATTGTATCTATGTGTGCACTTCTCTCCTGAGAATATGGTGACAACTCTGAGACACTTCTCAAAGATAAACTTAATCTCATATCAAAGTTCTCGGCAAACAGCCTTGGATCAAAAGTTCTAAATAAGAAACTGGTCGGATTTATAAATACAATAAACCTCAATAACTTTTTGATAGAGCAATTTATTGGGTGCACACTACACTCTTAGAGAAAAAAGGTATTTCTAGAACCTAATGGTTATTTGGCTGTCCCTGTAAGGGAACCCTTTGAAGAACCCTTTTTGGTTCCAGTTAGAACCCTGTTGGGTTCCATGAAGAACCCTTTCCACAGAGGGTTCTAAATGGAACCCAAAAGGTTTCGATCTGAAACCAAAAAGGGTTCTACCTGGTTCTACGGAAGGCCGATGGTTCGAGACTCTGATATGTTTTACAATCCAAGGGGCAGGGAAGAGAATGGTCGTGGAAAGGCAAAAGATCATAACAAGGTCAGAGTCCAGGAGGTACAGAGTGGCAGGCAGGCAGGCAGGTTCAAGGTCAGGGCAGGCAGTATGGTCAGGCAGGAGGGTTCAGAGTCAAGACGGGCAAGGGTCAAAACCGGGAGGACTAGCAAAAGAGAGAGAAGAAAAAGCAGGAACACGGGAAACCACGCTGGTTGACTTGATTTGACAAGACAAACCCAGGGACTAATGGGGGAAAACGGGTGGTGGGTGGAGACAATCACAAAGACAGGTGAAATAGATCAGGGCGTGACACTTCCTCCTGTTGTAAACTGCTGAGCAACTCTTCACACCAGTGTAGACAATAGATAATAGACACATCATTCAGTGTGTATTATACCCTCTGGATCGAGAATCAAAATGCTTGATGTTCCATGTTATTACCCTATTAAAACAAAGTCTATGTGATATGGTGGTGGATAGCAGGGACTATGCATAGACTCCCGTGGGCAACAATATGGGTTCCATTATAAAATCAGATTTCCATAATTATCCTACAAAGATCCATTGAAGCAATATTTCTTGGAGTCTCCTTCATTCATTCCGATGCAATAATTCATGTTCTGTACACACCATGGTTGTGCACAGAAAGGTGTTCCATTTCTGTGCACACTACTTGTATGTAACATACCATTGTTTGAAAACCATTAAACACAGAAGTAGAACACTGGTGAAACTGAAAACAGGTTAAACAGTATTCTCATGTGGCGGTGAGATGTGTTGACAGATTGCACATTCTATCGCCTTTGTATTTATTTAGGATACATTTTCAGATAAAACCTGAAAGACAAGAACAGGAGAGAGAGAAATAGAAAGAGAAAGAAAAATAGAAAGAGAGAGAGGGACAGAAAGAGAGAGAGAGAGAGGACAACCAACACAGTAGTCGAGACTTTGTGGGAGGGAGGTTGAGCATAGGGAGACAAAAACAGGAACAAAGTTGATAAGACGGTTCCAAAGTTCACCTGCAGCTCACCTGGGGATGGGTGCTCCTTTCCCTAAACTGGTCAGAGAAGGTTCAGGTCGTGGATAGGATATCCTATGAATCCCAGATCTGCTCTCCGATACCCGGTGGATTGGGACTTGGTCTCTCCTTGTGTCTTCATTGATTTTTTTGGCCTGGACCATTACTGTTTTTTTTGTTGTTGACTGGAGTCGTATTTACTACACATCACATGGTGGGTTCTCCCTGAGGAAATCAGGAGAAAGGAGTACAGACTGTGAGAACGGAATTTTAATCTCACTCTTCTGACTCCTCAAGCCCAATGGATCTGTGGCCTAGGAAGGTCGTGGTGCTTCTCCTGTACTGCCATGGTGAGTTTAACGGAGCACTACGGATCTCCTGTTTGATTTGGATGAGCGCACTCCATGTAGGTATAAACCTAGGTTGCGTCCCAAGTGCCACCCTATTTCCTAAACAGTGCACTGGTGCTCTGGACAAAAGCACTGCGCCATATAGGGAATAGGGGGCCCATTTGGGACGCATCACGACAGTCATTGTTTTAATATGAGGTCGTAATGAATTAGATGATGTGAGTCTCTCGAGATTTCCCCACAGTTCTAATCAAGATCCTGGTGGACAAAGAGTAGTGAACCCTATGTGGACTAAATTATAGCGATCAATGGAAAATGGATCCCCAGGGCAAGTTAATTTGAGTGGTCTATTATATTGACTACATTATTATAGGGCATATCAAAATGCTGATGTGGAAGGGAGTCGAGGCTGTGTATCATATTCTGGTGAATCGCGTAACCTGTATTCTGCACGAGACATGACCAGATGCACTGTGACGTAAGTGCTTCTACATACGTAACTGACATTAAAAAAAGGAAAGGTTAATTAAGTATGAATTCTTCCTAGTGTATCTATATTGTAGTGTAGTGAAAATCCCACCTATATGTAGTTGGATGGAAATGATCCAACCGTTATGTAGTTGGATGGAAATGATCCAAACGTTATGTAGTTGGATGGAAATGATCCAAACGTTATGTAGTTGGATGGAAATTATCCAACCGTTATGTAGTTGGATGGAAATGATCCAACCGTTATGTAGTTGGATGGAAATGATCCAAACGTTATGTAGTTGGATGGAAATGATCCAACCGTTATGTAGTTGGATGTAGTTGGATGGAAATGATCCAAACGTTATGTAGTTGGATGGAAATGATCCAACCGTTATGTAGTTGGATGGAAATGATCCAAACGTTATGTAGTTGGATGGAAATGATCCAACCGTTATGTAGTTGGATGGAAATGATCAAACCGTTATGTAGTTGGATGGAAATGATCCAACCGTTATGTAGTTGGATGGAAATGATCCAAACGTTATGTAGTTGGATGGAAATGATCCAACCGTTATGTAGTTGGATGGAAATGATCCAACCGTTATGTAGTTGGATGGAAATGATCCAAACGTTATGTAGTTGGATGGAAATTATCCAAACGTTATGTAGTTGGATGGAAATTATCCAATCGTTATGTAGAAATGATGTTGAGCATAATAATAAACTGCCTTTATCAATCTGACTCCAACATTATGTAAATAAATGCGACAGGCCCTGTAAGTCTCTAGAGGATCTAGCCAAGGTAGTGAGACTTGCATCACCTCTAAGAATGACTATAATGAACATGTCTAACTTGCACCGTTATTCAATTATTAAGAGATACGAATAGCTAATCCTGGCGTCCAATGTACTAGCATTAATTTACTGAAGCAAGCAGATCAGGGATGTCAAGGTGATACTCAGGCATATGCTATGGGTATTGTGTACAGTGGAGCAAAAAAGTATTTAGTCAGCCACCAATTGTGCAAGTTCTCCCACTTAAAAAGATGAGAGAGGCCTGTAATTTTCATCATAGGTACACTTCAACTATGACAGACAAAATGAGAGAAAAAAAATCCAGAAAATCACATTATAGGATTTTAAATTAATTTATTTGCAAATTATGGTGGAAAATAAGTATTTGGTCAATAACACAAATTTATCTCAATACTTCAATGTTATATACCCTTTGTTGGCAATGACAGAGGTCAAACGTTTTCTGTAAGTCTTCACAAGGTTTTCACTCACTGTTGCTGGTATTTTGGCCCATTCCTCCATGCAGATCTCCTCTAGAACAGTGATGTTTTGGGGCTGTTGCTGGGCAACACAGACTTTCAACTCCCTCCAAAGATTTTCTATGGGGTTGAGATAGGCCACTCCAGGACCTTGAAATGCTTCTTACGAAGCCACTCCTTCGTTGCCCGGGCGGTGTGTTTGGGATCATTGTCATGCTGAAAGACCCAGCCACGTTTCATCTTCAATACCCTTGCTGATGGAAGGAGGTTTTCACTCAAAATCTCACGATACATGGCCCCATTCATTCTTTCCTTTACACGGATCAGTCGTCCTGGTCCCTTTGCAGAATAACAGCCCCAAAGCATGATGTTTCCACCCCCATGCTTCACAGTAGGTGTGGTGTTCTTTGGATGCAACTCAGCATTCTTTGTCCTCCAAACAAAGAATTGAGTTGAGTTTTTACCAAAAAGTTATATTTTTATTTTTACCAAAAAGTTATATTTTGGTTTCATCTGACCATATGACATTCTCCCAATCTTCTGGATCATCCAAATGCTCTCTGGCAAACTTCAGACGGGCCTGGACATGTACTGGCTTAAACAGGGGGACACGTCTGGCACTGCAGGATTGGAGTCCCTGGCGGCGTAGTGTGTTACTGATGGTAGGCTTTGTTACTTTGGTCTCAGCTCATTCACTAGGTCCCCCCCCGTGTGGTTCTAGGATTTTTGCTCACCGTTCTTGTGATCATTTTGACCCCACGGGGTGAGATCTTGCCCAGATCGAGGGAGATTATCAGTGGTCTTGTATGTCTTCCATTTCCTAATAATTGCTCCCACAGTTGATTTCTTCAAACCTATTGCAGATCCAGTCTTCCCAGCCTGGTGCATGTCTACAATTTTGTTTCTGGTGTCCTTTGACAGCTCTTTGGTCTTGGCCATAGTGGAGTTTGGAGTGTGACTGTTTGAGGTTGTGGACAGGTGTCTTTTATACTGATAACAAGTTCAAACAGGTGCCATTAATACAGGTGGAGGACAGAGGAGCCTCTTAAAGAAGAAGTTACAGGTCTGTGAGAGCCAGACATCTTGCTTGTTTGTAGGTGACCAAACTATTTGGTTATAGTGACCAAATATATTTCCACTATAATTTGCAAATAAATTCATTAAAAATCCTACAATGTGATTTTCTGGATTTTTTTTCTCATTTTGTCTGTCATAGTTGAAGTGTACCTATGATGAAAATTACAGGCCTCTATCATCTCTTTAAGTGGTAGAACATGCACAATTGGTGGCTGACTAAATACTATTTTGCCCTACTGTATATAACAACTGCCAATAGACCTGCTAAATTGTAAGAGTAGAGTCAATCAAAGATTTACTCTGTAGAAGGAGGAACGCATTTACTTAATTCAACTAGTAGAATGTCCCAGTCATGAAATAATTAACACTCAAACAATTGCAGTGTACGTGACATACATACATTACAGACTAATCAGCGTAAATGAGACTTAACGTGGTTACACTTGCCTTCAATTCATATGAACAAATTTACTGTCCTTTAAACAAATTCAAGCATGAACACACACTCAAGCTGAATGAACATTTCTTTGCACTTTGCTAGTAAAAACAAAAGACAGAAAAACACACCCAGATTCTAATCTAATCAACTCAATTTAGAATATAGCTCCCTCTTTGAACTATCAGCCGTCCGATTGATAGAATGCCGCATTTTCCCTGTAACAATAAATCCATAGCACTTACAGCACAATGAAACATATCAATATCCATTGCTCTTTATGAATTCTTGAAACAATTCAAACATGATAGTTTAACTCCCAACCACATTCATGTAGTCGATTTCACGTTTTCATCTGTCTTCACACCTCCAATGGTCTCTGTACTCGCAGGGTTCTGTGGGAACGTCCCTCCACAGAGAAGTCCACACATAAGGTGTGTTTAAACCCCGTGGTAGCCCCACAGATGGTCAGCCATCATAAATCATGATTCATGTCATCACGCTGGGCCTCAGCGCCTGCAAGTCGCTCATCGCAATTATCACCTTCTATTATTCTTCCACTACAGTTTCTATCTTATTATAGAGTCCTTTGTGGATGGGCCCTACAGACCCAAACTGTGGCTTTTGTTTCATCCTATTCGCACTCAAATCAAACAATTGGCTTGCTTCCACATGTTCAGTTGCTTATATTCCCTCCTTTGTAGCCCTGGAACAATTACACACTTTAGTTCCTGCTGCCAATGAAACAAAGCCCAGCTTACGTAAGCCCTGTTTGAGTTTGGCCCACAGCTGCTATGAGTGAAAACGGAGCAAGTGTGTCCCGAGGGAGGCAGATCCTTTGACAGAGGCTGTTGCTGTGAGCATGTCACATAGGTCGTGACAATGTTGAATAATAGAGCAATGCTTTTTGTGTACTGACTAGAGAGACGTTATGCTACGAATGCTATTGGTGAATGGACAGTCTCAAGTTCACTTTCCCCACCGTCTTTCTCTTTATCTATAGGTTGTTCCGCCATTGGTGAAGGGAAGCCATACTTCATCTCTAGGAATTTCAACACTGTGCTCCACTGGAACAAGGTCGACAGCCCAGATGAAGGGGTCCTTTACAGTGTCCATTACAAAAGGTGAGAGACAGGAAAACAGTGGTCACCTTTTCACCTTTCAACCCAACAACATATTTATGTGCCCAGGCTAGGGTGACCTAGGGCGACATGTGACTTATGTCAACAACATTTTAAAGCTGTGTGCTGAAAGACGGAACCATGCTCCTTTTCAGCATCATTGTCCCCCATCGTTATCCCCATTGTTGTCCCCATTGTTGTCCCCATTGTTGTCCCCATTGTTGTCCTCATTGTTGTCCCCATCATTATCCCCATCGTTGTCCCCACTGTTGTCCCCATCGTTATCCCCATTGTTGTCCCCATCATTGTCCCCATTGTTGTCTCCGTCGTTATCCCCATTGTTGTCCCCATCGTTATCCCCATTGTTGTCCCCATTGTTGTCCTCATTGTTGTCCCGATCGTTATCCCCATCATTGTCCCCATTGTTGTCTCCATCGTTATCCCCATTGTTGTCCCCATTGATGTCCCCATCATTGTCCCCATTGTTGTCCCCATTGTTTTGGATATGGTGGGTTGCTCAATTTGCTGCTCCACCTACTGCCATCAGCCTTGAAACCGTGGTGCTACTGTACTTCTCCATGCTGCAGGTTGAGCTCCACTGGCTGGGGCAAGCCTTAGCAGACAGGCTGTGGTCTGTGCATCACCACAGGGATAAATCTGTAAAAATAATTGCCTGTAAAAATGTAACATTTAACTTTACAAACGGCACTCAGTTCACCTGTGGCTATGCAAGGCCACGTTTTCGTCTCAATCACTTTGTCTTACTGCCTCGTTGAGATATTGCTACAAAGTGGAAACGTCAGCTCATCTAATTGGTCATGACACGGTCTGACGGGCAAATGCCAAGTGCCACACCAATCGCATTGATTTGTTTCTCCGAGACGGTCACCTGGAATGGCTTGCATGTCCTTATTCAATGCCTCATAGCTCCACCATCAAATCAGTTCAGAAAAAGATTGGCCCTGATCATCCCCGCTGAATATCGGTTCCCTGTTTGACACACTATCCTTCAGTTATTTTTCTATGAGGAAGTAAGGGGTTAAATAACACACCTATTTCAGAACTCTGTTGTGCTATTTATGGTCTAGCAGCTAGGCTGCCGCACGCACACCCTGAAAGGCAATACATTTGCAACATGTGATATGTCATGATAAAGGCTCATAAATGCTCATACATGCTTATAATTTTTTTTAAGCATTGTACCTGCAGACATCAAGTAAAGTGTTACTCAATATTTATTACAAAATGCAACATTCAATTTTGGCTAAGGGTTCCTTACATATGGGGTGGCAGGGTAGCCTAGTGGTTAGAGCTTTGGACTAGTAACCGGAAGGTTGCAAGTTCAAACCCCCGAGCTGACAAGGTACAAATCTGTCGTTCTGCCCCTGAACAGGCAGTTAACCCACTGTTTCTAGGCTGTCATTGAAAATAAGAATTTGTTCTTAACTGACTTGCCTGGTTAAGTAAAGGTAAAAAAACATAGTGTGTTTGATCATGTTTTTTGTGTTCATTATAGATACGGAGAGCCATACCAGCTGAATATGGCGTGCCAGAACATCACAACTCTTTCTTGTGACCTCACTGCAGAGACACCATACATCTATCAACATGTATACTGTGCTCAGGTTTTCGCCAACAGTCACTCGCTAGGCCATACAGCACTGTTTAAACCTCTGAGA
This sequence comes from Oncorhynchus mykiss, assembly GCF_013265735.2. Taxonomy (NCBI): domain Eukaryota; kingdom Metazoa; phylum Chordata; class Actinopteri; order Salmoniformes; family Salmonidae; genus Oncorhynchus; species Oncorhynchus mykiss. The sequence goes on from NC_048567.1 coordinate 28,158,891, forward strand.
GACAGTAAGCAATTTCCTCTCTTTATCATACTTTTTCTAGATTGGGATGTTTTTGGAGTACGTGTTGGCTCAGAGGGCAGAATCCGTAGCTGTGATACATACACATCGCTCCAATTGTCTGTTCATTTTCTCTAATGACATCAGAGTATGTTTCCATGAAAGCTTCTGTTACTCACCAATTCGTCCAGTTAGCATTTGGCCCATACTGAATGGGTTTATCCTGTTCTCTTCAGATTGTCACTAATTCGTTATTTTTCCTTAGTCTTATTCTCACCCTTAATTTGTCTTTTACACGTCAGCTGTCCTTGGGCCAGCCAATGTGTCTGTGACACCCACAACGTCATCTTTAAAAGTGACTGTCACCCTACCGTTAGGACCGGATAATAAGACTTCCATTGAGAAGATTTTCAACAGTACCGGCTTTTCCTACCATGACCCTCCAACCTTCTATACCCTCAACATCACTCGTCCTAGCTGGGCAGCACAGGTGATAACCCCCCCACCCCACACACACACGTACTGCTCACACAATATGCATGCAGACACACGCACACCCACCCACACACACACGTTAGATACACAAAACAAGTTCTGACTGCTGACTCTTTTTTTCACAGGTCCACAAAAACACAAATGGAGAGTTTGTCCTCAACAATCTAAAGAACATCAACGTAGAGTACTGTGGCTATGTAGTGTACATCCCAACTAGAGAAATACACCGAAATCCCAGTGAGAGCCATACATTCTGTGTGGCATTACCAGGTGAGGTCATCTGGTGTCCCTCAAGGCTCTGCATGTATGCACAAGCTGGTCTCAGAGCATTTCGTATTATTTTGTATGTAAATCCGAGACGCTCCATGTTACGTTTCGTATTGTATGTATTCATTTGTGGTTGTCCATCACCCATGTCGTACGATATGTTACGAATTGGAATTTGTATTATATGTTCTGAATTAGGTTAAGGGAAGGGGAAGGGTTAGCTAACATGCTAAGTAGTTGCAAAGTAGCTAAAAAGTAGGAAATAGTTGAAAAGTTGCTAATTAGTTAAAATTCTCAAGTTTTTCGTGATGAGATTTGAACTCGCATCCTTTGGTTATACATCCACCCATCCACCCCGACCAACCACCCAACTTTCGTTTTTGCTTTAAGTAACCATCTGTCTTTTGTAACCATACCAAACGGTACATATCATACTAATTTGACTGTCCCGGATTTACATTTACTATGTTACGTCTAGTCTATGAGACCAGGCTGGTAATGCCTTTCCTTTTTGCCTTTGCTAGTTTTGTTGAATGAATCATCTGTGAATGATTTGAGTAACCATACTGTTACCATAAAGAACTTAAAGGCATACTGCAAATGCATTGTACTGTAGTTTCACAATGTTAAGGGTATTACTGCTGCCTTTTCAAAGATTATATAAAGGCTCACTTTCTGGTGACAAGACTGAATGGAGCCTCTTATTTATGCATCCTTGAAACTACTGTACTGACAGACCTCACAGACACGCCCACGCTTGCTCTATAGCGCTGGCAATTTACAATAGGCTCTGAGAGTGAGGCAGCTGTATTGCCATTACTGAGGTGTAATAGAAACAATCTTCCCCCATCTAGGTGACCCCTGGCTGCTGTTCCCCTGGTTCCTCCTCTTAGGGTGTCTGCTACTTGGTTCTCTCCTGCTACCGGTGGTGGTGTGTCGTCACTATGTGAGAAAGAAGAGTAACATGCCAGACGCCTTGGTAAGAAATGTTGATTGGAGATTTGCCCATATATGAAGGAGTGCCAGTTCCTGTTACTGGAAAAACAGGCCTCCAGGCCAAACTTACAGTAACATGTGTATGAGAGGCCTCAATAGGGTGAAACCGAACCTGAGTTTCATCTGGAGCAACACCTAACTTGGAAGAGGGCACAATGTGTAACAGTAGTTACGATAAAATGTTATCTCTTTGCAATTTACAAACGCACTGATTTATGAGGAAATTATTTAACTTTATCATCATTCATTTTCTCTTTAAAGGTTTACCAATCTTTACCAATCTTCCCAAAGTTGTATCTGTTTTATTCCAACTCCTCTCATATGCTGAGAAATCATTCCTGTTTAATCAGTTGTATCACTGTAATTTGCATTTCATGCCAAGAACTGAAAGCAATTATAAAAGATTACAGCAGTGTTGTTTCAGTTGAGCTCATTTCATTCTTGCCATGAAAGTTGTTCAGAATTATAATTGAACAAGTTCATTTTGGTTTGACATACATTGTAACCACTCAGTGATTCCAAGGGTTTGGTGGAATGTAGAAGGGGTCATAGAGGTGTTTTAGTAAGTTACATAAACTAAATCCTCTTTCTCTTCTACACAGAAACTGACAACAAGCAACATCCCACCTCCATCGTGGTACCCTCCAGAAGCCATCACTATCTCCACTGCCAAGCCGTATCATTACCCTGTGGGGTTCTCCTATGGTAACCTGAAGACTGGTAAACTCCAGATGGGGTCAAAGTTCACCAGCAGTGGGTCTGGGTCCTATTCCCCCCAGGACAGACCCTCCTCCATTGCCCAGCCCAGGCACTGTGACACCTGCATGGGCCAGCAGGGTCCACCCCCAGAGTACTCCAACAACAGCACCCAGTCCTCCATCAACTATAGCATGGTCGTAGTGCAGGTATCCAATGAAGGTGTGAAGGAAGAATGCCATCACCATCCAGACAGCAAAGACAACATCAACTCTCCATGGTCATCTGAATCCAGTGACCACAAACCCAGTTGGGTTCAAGGTGGTCCAGTTTTGTTTTCGTGTGGAGCACCACCTGAGCCGAACCAGTGTGTTGGAGACAGGGACTCAACAGGGCACCCCCTGGTACTGCCCACATTGCGGCATATTGATAACCAACTGCCACTCTGTCCACTCTGCTGCTCCAGCCAGAGACAGAGTGCCATGGCCAGCATGGCACTGCCTACAGACACTAAGGGGCAGCTCCTTTTGTGGGACCTAGACAACACTGGGCAAGGGGCATCACTATTGTCTGATCTGGTCACCACGGGGGAGACAGAGTGGTTGGGCCCTGGTACAGGGAGAGAGGAGGAGAGAACAATATACACCCCGATCTCTCCAATGTGTTTCAATAACTCCAATGACTCACCATCTCACTCCATACCTCCCATCAACCTTGCAGACTGCGATACCTCATCAATGACATTCTTGTCTGGTTACAAACAACACTGGGTACCCCTTGCCCCTCAAGGTCTAACAGCAGAGGATAACTTTGTGATTTCCTCATATGCTCCACAACAGACTTGGATTGATCAGGAAGAAGAGGAAGAAGGAGAGGAAGGGGGGGATGAAAGAGGCAGTGAATTCTTTCTGGGAGGTTGGGTGGTACAAATTCTAGGATGATTGGTTTTCGTTTTTTAGATCCCTAAAATAATCTTAAGGGCCTCTGTGCCTGTTCTTCGCTCTGTTTGTGTCTCCAATGTACGCCAGAGACAAGTTCCGTCTCAGCGAGCCTTCACAAAGTGCAGAGAGAAGATGGAAGGAGCAGAGAGAGGGTTTTGGTGGCAGTGCAGAGTGGGGCTTTCACGGGTCCCTCTCCTGCCTGCCATGGAGCTTATGATTCAGAAACAAGAGCAGTACTCCAGTATCCAGGACACATGCCCCCCTCAATGGAATCCTACTGAATTAATGCTAGAATTTTGGCCCTTTTTTACATTATGACAAATGTTGGATGTAGGATCAAGTGCTGTAAAATGTAGGATCAAGAATATAGGATAAAATGCTGTAAAATAGATTCTGTACATTTGATTGTGACGCTCTCTTTCATTTGCATGTTTTGCAACATTTCCAGAAATAGGCTAGTTACACTAACATGTTCATTTAAACCATGACTGTGAAGTTTCTGTATCATTTGAAGAAATTCAATTTACATCCAGGGTTGAATCTGGGTGGCATAAGGTAGTAAACAGCCTGTCCTCTTGTGTCATAATGCCATAGGCACAAAGCTTTCATTTCAGCATATCTGTACTTTTGTCTCTTTCATTTATTGTTTCTCGTTTGTCATATTATCTGTGTTATCGTGCTCCACATTATATGCATCACAATGCTGGAGAAAAAAAAAATGTATCGCAAACAATTGAAATTCATATTAGCATTGAAGGTGATGCATACATTTCTAAAATAGTATTGTCAGAAATACAAAACATGGCAGCATGAGTTACCCAAGAAACGTGTCAAATAACTTTGTTGTGTGTTTTTTGTCTTCAGAGTACGTGACCTCAATAACGTCCTGTCATTGTTTGTTGCTCTTTTGAGGTGATGAAACTACAGTACGGGAGACAAACGGCTTGGGTAATAAGCTGTTAAAACTGTCAGGTGTGATGTGTATCACATATTCAGCATATATGTACAGTATAATACTGATTGGTTTTTATATGGGTCACTTTTATAACTAATATGACTGTGAATTTAATGTTTTCATTAAAAAGGTAACTACTGTGCTACTGAATTGGTTGATCCATCACTGCTGTCAAAAAGTACTTCAGCAAACATGAGCTTCAGTAGCATTAGTAAGCAGGGGAAGTTGAGGGAAGTCTTGATGGGCTGACATATCAAGTGCTTTTTCTATGAATATTCTTTACTTTTACAAATATTATTGATCAGTCTAGATGAGTGCCCGTGTGAATAACAAGACGTTTCACTGCTGTCTCACTGAAAGGCTCCAGCATGTTATTCCTTGTCATGAGGTCTTAACCAAACACATCAGAATCACCTCCCTCACTGCCATGTCAACCCATGATGGGGTTTATGCAAACAAGCCAAAGGGCACAGAAAGAAATGCAGTGTGTCCTCCTCCATCCATATATATTAGATGACTCAAACAAGAAAGTGTCGGCTGGTGGGATATTGAACAAAGGTACCAAGGTACAGTGTGGCTGCCAGTTGCCAGGTTACGGTTTCTGTACAACCAACTGTCGAACTAGGGAAAAGGTAAGATTAGGAGAAGTTCAGGGCCCATATTCATAAAGCATCTCGAATTAGAAGCACTGATCTAGGATCAGGTCCCTCAGTCCATAATATTGTGTTCAGTCTGATCTAAAAGGCAGATCCTAGATCAGCACTCTTACTCTGAGATGCATTATGAATATGGGCCCTGAACTTGTATGATATCATACAGTAGCTGTGCAGCACGTTCCATTCAAACGTGTCATACTGCTAAGAGATGAATTCGCTGGCTGATCTAGGGGAACTTATTTCCAGGAGTTTCCTAACTAAGCTGGAGTCGGAAATCTAATTTGACACCAGCTTTTCTGCAGTGAGAAACTGGAGAGGTTAAACATCACTGGAATAATTGAATGGATTTAATTGCTCATAAGCATAAAGTTGGTGACCGGACTGGAGGGGAACTTTATTCATGTGGTTCTGCTGTCCAGAAGGGGGTTGTAAACGTTCATTGTTGGAAGGATTGGACCAAGGTGCAGCATGGAAAGCGTTCACCATCTTTATTAATGTGAACCAGCAACAAAACAATAAAGAGTAACAAAACGAACGTGCAACTATAAGTATAGTAAAACGTGTACACACACACACACACGCACACACACACGCACACGCACACATACTATAGGCTATAGACTTAGGCTATACGAAGTGCATGCTCGGAGAAGTACAGGGCAAAGTTATATTTCTGAGAAAATGTACTTTCTTCCTGAGGTTTTGCATTGCTGGGATGGTGTATATAAAACTAGGCTTCACTGCAGTACCAGCCTGGTCACCCGTAACACAAGTCAGTATTCGACGTCCATCCATGTCTGAGGATGTCGGGAGATGATGTGGAAACCGGCCACTAGGGGCAACAATGAGTGCTCTTAACTTCAAGCAGTCATAAGCATCTGCCTCTGATTCCAAAGGTTGCATGTTTGAATCCTTTGGATAGAAAGTTGCTTTCAATTTTTTTAAATTAAGCCTATCCCAAACCTTAACCCTTACCTTAACCATTCAGGGGTTAATGCCGAACCTTAAGAATTTGGAGGTAATGCCTGAACTTAACCCTAACCTTAAAAATTCAGAGTTTGAACTTAACTTTAAAGGTTTAGAATAAATAAAAAATGTGATGTTTGAGAAACATAGATTAATGTCTAATTCTGACGTGAGACTGTGAGAGCAGGTAGCATTACACACTACAATGGATAGGCTATCACAATCATGAGCCCTGGCCTGCCCTGCTCTTGCTGATGTAAACACGTTTTGTGCTGCCTAACCAATGGCTGTGCTGTGTATGGGGACACTTCAGGAAGTCAAAGGCTTCTTCCAAAAATGATGCTTTATTTTCCAAAATATTAAAAATCTGTGTGCGCAGACTAGGCCTGTCGATGTCCAGGTCAGTTTGATAGGGAGAGCAGGAAGATGAGAAGGAGGACAGGAGGTAAGCTTGCTACTGTTATAATTGATGTGAATAGAAACAATATGGTTCATTGCCCATAATGAAGCTATTTATCAGAGTTATAGACCTCACAATAAGCCATATTCAAGTAATTTACATTTTCAATTAATTTACAACTTACATTACCATGAAGTGGGAACCACGGAGATGGAAAGCACATAGGTGCTGAAAGTAGGTTAATTTGAGAAGGCCTAATTAATTTAATAAACAAATTAGGCACGTTTGGGCAGACTTGAAACAACATTTTTAACAGAAATGCAATGGTTCATTGGATCAGAATTAAACTTTGCACATACACTGCTGCCTACTAGTGGCCAAAGTCTAAATTGCACCTGGGCTGGAATAATACATTATGGCCTCTCTCTTGCATTTCAAAGATGATGGTACAAAAAATACAAAAGAACGGTTGTTTTTTTCTTTGTATTATCTATTGTGTTATCCTACATTCCTTTCACAAACTTCAAAGTGTTTCCTTTCAAATGGTACCAAGAATATTCATATCCTTGATTCAGGGCCTGAGCTACAGGCAGTTTTATTTGGGTGTGTCATTTTAGGCGATCCTTAAGATTAACGGTCTTCATTATAATTTGACTTTAGGCAACTAACAACGATAGGGCTTTGTGTTGGAGACTATTTCTTCCTATTCAAAACACAAGAGGTAGCCCTACCTGTTTGACAGACAAAATGATAGTCTACTATCCATAGATTTTGTCAGCCAAATCCATCGGTGTCAGTGAAAGGCTTGGTGTGTTAATTAAGAGTCTAATTAACACATTTAAAAAAAAAACATCAAAATCTGTCAGTTTAAGCTAGAGATATCGTTTTTTTTTTGCATAGGCTGAGTCTCAATCCACCACATCCACATCCACAAGACTTCCTGATAATTGGTCTTGTCACAAAAACGTCTGTAGCGTCCGAACGGTTTGGCCTACTAACTAACATGACCACCCTGTGGAAATATGAGACTCAGGAGCATGATGGTGTTCCCCGTTTTGCTCTACGACTCCCCCCCCCCCACCCGGTAACCCGGTACCGGTTGAAAAATGTTATTGAAGTTTCGTAGTATTGTGCCAAAAAAAAAGGTTTAAAAATGTGTCAAAACACAAAAATATTTCCAGAGCTTTCTAAAATCTCCTAGATATAGGACACCTTATTCATTATGATACATTTTTTGACTAACTGTTTTGCCATTGATGAATGTGTTATTCAATGTGTTTCTATGGACTAGTAGTAAATGCCTAATTCAATTTATGTATAGTTTTACGTCTACACTGGCCCTAAAATTCCAAATCAAAATGGTAAATGATCCATGGTATGACCATCCTAAAACAATTCCATATGTTAGCTTAGTAGAACCCCCCCCCCCCCCCCTCTTATGTTAAAGAAAATGGCTGAAAGCATAGGCCTACCGCTTGTTACTTTAAGATAAAAAATAAATTATGGACCTGATTATATAAACCGATCTATTACTACGCTTTAGTCCGCAATTCTTAATGCTAGAAACAACGTGTAAAATGCAGGGAAAGACTCCGATGCATATGGGATATCTTTGATTTAGCTCTCTGACATTCAGAGGCTGCGCTACAACCTTCTATTGCCGACCACACAAAACATTTACTTTGCATGGGAAGTAATGTGTGATTCTGTCACTATCAATTGATGTTCAACATTTCAATAGGCTATTAAACAACATACTAACTCCAAATCAGTCAGGAGCAAGCCAGGTAGCCTAACAAGGAACGGACGTGTTATTTAGGCTATATTATTATTATTATTATTATTATTTCAAGGCTATAGCCTGCCATTTAAAATATACATTGTGAAACATTTGTGACACGCTAGAGGCTGGCAGGAGTGTTCAGCATTTCAACAACACATCACCAACAGCACTTCAACAGCATGCCTATAAATGTAGCATTTAGGCTCTACAAAATTAAGGGAAAAAGGTGAAAAATACTTAGAGTTAAATAATAATTAAACATAAAAATGCCTTATACAGTACATTGCCTTTGAATTCACTTTTAGAAACACGAGTTTGGCCAGTATCTGGTTTGAGGATCATGCGGTGTGCATACAAGTACATGCAGGCCTACCTGATGATATGCAGCTGCTGTGTTAAAAAAACAAATGGCTTTTTCTTAAATTCGTTGATGATCAGATACTTCAGTTGTAACTGGTTCTGTTGAGCTACATTTTTTTTTTTACAGTTGTTAGAGACCTTTAGCACGGTTCCAAACTTAGACTATCCTCTTTCTTTAAACCACAGCCTGTATACAAATTAAAAATGTAGTGAAAATGTAGTGAAAGAGACTGCAATCATCCTGACAATGCGAGAGGTGGAGTAAGGATATGGGAAACTGTCCAGCCCCTTGGCGGGTATTGCAGACTTTTATTCTTAATTTGACTGTTTCCCTTTGAACAGATGTCAAGACTATTGAAGCTGTGTTCACTTGCAACAACACTCTGACATTGTCACGTTCTGACCTTAGTTCCTTTTTTATGTCTTTGTGTTAGGTTGGTCAGGGCGTGAGTTGGGGTGGGTGGTCTGTGTCCTTTTTTCTATGTTGTATTTCTATGTGTTTGGCCTAGTATGGTTCTCAACCAGAGGCAGGTGTCGTTCGTTGTCTCTGATTGAGAATCATACTTAGGTAGCCTGTTTTCCCCATTTTGGTTGTGGGTGTTTAATTTCTGTTTAGTGTCTGTTCACCTGGCAGAACTGTTTTGTTTTCGCTTCGTTGTTATTTTGTGTAGTGTTCAGTTTCTTCAATTAAATTATGACCCACACTTACCATGCTGCATATTGGTCCGATCCTTCTTACTCCTCCTCAGATGACGAGGGATATCGTTACAGACATAAACTCCACCTTATCTGTCAGACATTCCCTCTACACATCCTCTCCTGCCTTCTTCTCTCCATACCCAAGAAGAAGAGAGAGAGAATTGCAGTGATGACCCTCTGGTCTCATCTAACATACAGTATTCCCGAATCTCCATGAACTTTCTCAGCGGATCCCAAAATTGTTTTTTGAATAAAGTGCAAATTGCATTTCAAACTGAATTGAAAAGTGTCACCGCCTGCTCTCGATCAATTGACGCAGTGAGAGTTTTACTCACTTAGAAATTATTTTCAGGTATTAATAACCTGATGTTAGCTCGTACTGACCCTATCGAAGGATAATGATTACATCAACCTCTCCTCACAAACGAAACAGCCAGGTGGAAAAGCCAGCATTGTATTTTTCAAAAAGTGCAACAAGGAGACGATGGATGGAAAATAAAGAGTTTATCTAAGAGAAATACAGTTCCTAATACTTTTTTTGCTCTTTGGTGTTTCATAACTTCTTACATATTACATAAAGATTACTTAATAGTTCCTTTGGGAGTTGAACTCAAACCTTTTGTTCCAAATTTTGATGGGCTCACTTAGCATATTCTCTGATCTGAGGCAAAAGGCAGCCTCTCAAAGAAGATACAGCTTGACGGGGTGGGCAAACTCAATTTCCTTTGAAGTAATGAAAATCTTATCAGCTAGCGTTTGAAGACTTTGATGGGCCTAAACAAGGGGAACGGGTACATTTTGGTATCTTTTACAACACACTATCACCCCAATAGTCTCTCTTGGTAGTGGCTATCTTTTTTTCTACTTCCGCACATTAGGTTCCGCTCAGATAAGGTGGACCAATTAAAAAAAAATCAAATCAAATTGTATTAGTCACATGCGCCGAATACGACAGGTGTAGACTTTACAGTGAAATGCTTACTTACGAGCCCCTAACCAACAAAGCAGATTCCCCCCAAAATATGGATAAGAAGAAGAGATAAAAGTAACAAGTAATTAAAAGAGCAGCTGTGAAATAATAACAGCGAGACTACATACAGAGGAGTACCGATACAGAGTCAGTGTGCGGGTACACCGGTTAGTTGAGGTGGTGTGAACATGTAGGTAGAGTTATTTCAAGAGAGCAGTGGTGTAAAGAGGGGGAGGTGGCTAGATGTTCATATTTTCTTTGACTAGATGGCTTGGGGGTAGAAGCTGTTTATAAGCCTCTTGGACCTAGACTATGACTATGAACAGTCTATGACAAGGGTGGCTTTAGTCTTTGACAAATTTTAGGGCCTTCCTCTGACACCGCCTGGTATAGAGGTCCTGGATGGCAGGAAGCTTGGCCCCAGTGATGTACTGGGCCGTCCGCATTACCCTCTAAGTGCCTTGTGGTCGGAGACCGAGCAGTTGCCATGCCAGGCAGTGATGCAACCAGTCAGGATGCTCTCAATGGTGCAGCTGTAGAACCTTTTGAGGATCTGAGGACCCATGCCAAATCTTTTCAGTCTCCTGACGGGGAATAGGTTTTGTTGTGCCCTCTTCACGACTGTCTTGGTGTGCTTGGACCATGTTAGTTTGATGGTGATGTGGACACCAAGGAACTTGAAGCTCTCAACATGCTCCACTGCAATCCCATTGCTGAAAATGGGGGCATGCTCAGTCCTCTTTTCCTGTAGTCCACAATCACCTGGCCTTCTCCCTATTGGCTGTCTCATCGCTGGTGGTGATCAGGCCTATCGCTGTTGTGTCATCGGCAGAAAACTTAATGATGGTGATGGAGTCGTGCATGGCCGTGCTGTCATGAGTGAACAGGGAATACAGGAGGGGACTGAGCACGCACCTCTGAGGGGCCCCTGTGTTGAGGATCAGCGTGGCGGATGTGTTGTTACCTACCCTTACCACCTGAGGGCGGTCCGTCAGGAAGTCCAGGATCCAGTTGCAGAGGGAGGTGTTTAGTCCCTTCGTTTATTGATGAGCTTCAAGGGCACTATGGTGTTGAACGCTGAGCTGTAATCAATGAATAGCATTCTCACATAGGTGTTCATTATGTCCTGGTGGGAAAGGGCAGTGTGGAGTGCAATAGAGATTGCATCATCTGTGGATCTGTTAGGGCGGTATGCAAATTGGAGTGTGTCTAGGGTTTCTGGGATGATGATGTTGATGTGAGCCATGGCCAGCCTTTCAAAGCACTCCATGGCTACAGACGTGAGTGCTACGGGTTCGTAGTCATTTAGGCAGGTTACCTTAGTGTTCTTGGGCACAGGCAGTATGGTGGTCTGCTTGAAACATGTTGGTATTACAGACTCAGACAGGGAGAGGTTGAAAATGTCAGTGAAGACACTTGCCAGTTGGTCAGTGCATGCTCGCAGTACACGTCCTGGTAATCCATCTGGCCCTGCGGCCTTGTGAATGTTGACCTGCTTAAAGGTCTGACCTGTTTAAAGGTTACTCACATTGGCTGCGGAGTGCGTGATCACACAGTCTTCCGGAACAGCTGATGCTCTCATGCATGTCTCAGTGTTATTTGCCTCGAGGCGAGCATAGAAGTAGTTTAGCTCGTCTGGTAGGCTTGTGTCACTGGGTAGCTCTCGGCTGTGCTTCCCTTTGTAGTCAGTAATGGTTTGAAAGCCCTGCCACATCCGATGAGCATCAGAGCCGGTGATGTACGATTTGATCTTAGTCCTGTATTGACGCTTGGTCTTTTTGATGGTTCGTCAGAGGGCATAGTGGCATTTCTTATAAGCTTCCGGGTTAGAGTCCCGCTCATTCAATGCGGTGTTAGTGCCAGCCTCTGACTGTGGTGGTATGTAAACAGCTATGAAGAACACAAATGAAAACTCTCTCGGTAGGTGTGCGGTCTAAAGCTTATCATGAGATACTCTACCTCTGGCGAGCAATAGCTCGAGACTTCCTTAGATATCTTGCACCAGCTGTTATTTACAAAAATACATAGTCCGCCGCCCCTTGTCTTACCAGATGCCGCTGTTCAATTTTGCCGGTAGCGGCAACATTATGTTCAAAATAAGTAAAAAAATAAGTTACAAACAACTAAAATAAACAAACAAAAAAACACAATCAGCTGGGGGCACGTAAAACGTCTGCTTTCTTCTCCGGCGCCATCTTACTTACTTTAGCTTTGCACCATTGAAATACAGTGTCTTGCGAAAGTATTCGGCCCCCTTAAACTTTGCGACCTTTTGACCACATTTCAGGCTTCAAACATAAAGATATAAAACTATTTTTTTGTGAAGAATCAACAACAAGTGGGACACAATCATGAAGTGGAACGACATTTATTGGATATTTCAAACTTTTTTAACAAATCAAAAACTGAAAAATTGGGCGTGCAGAATTATTCAGCCCCCTTAAGTTAATACTTTGTAGCGCTACCTTTTGCTGCAATTACAGCTGTAAGTCGCTTGGGGTATGTCTCTATCAGTTTTGCACATCGAGAGACTGGACTTTGACTTGGCCATTCTAACACCTAGATATGTTTATTTTTGAACCATTCCATTGTAGATTTTGCTTTATGTTTTGGATCATTGTCTTGTTGGAAGACAAATCTCCGTCCCAGTCTCAGGTCTTTTGCAGAATCCATCAGGTTTTCTTCCAGAATGGTCCTGTATTTGGCTCCATCCATCTTCCCATCAATTTGAACCATCTTCCCTGTCCCTGCTGAAGAAAAGCAGGCCCAAACCATGATGCTGCCACCACCATGTTTGACAGTGGGGATGGTGTGTTCAGCTGTGTTGCTTTTACGCCAAACATAACGTTTTGCATTGTTGCCAAAAAGTTCAATTTTGGTTTCATCTGACCAGAGCACCTTCTTCCACATGTTTGGTGTGTCTCCCAGGTGGCTTGTGGCAAACTTTAAACGACACTTTTTATGGATATCTTTAAGAAATGGCTTTCTTCTTGCCACTCTTCCATAAAGGCCAGATTTGTGCAATATACGACTGATTGTTGTCCTATGGACAGAGTCTCCCACCTCAGCTGTAGATCTCTGCAGTTCATCCAGAGTGATCATGGGCCTCTTGGCGGCATCTCTGATCAGTCTTCTCCTTGTATGAGCTGAAAGTTTAGAGGGACGGCCAGGTCTTGGTAGATTTGCAGTGGTCTGATACTCCTTCCATTTCAATATTATCGCTTGAACAGTCTTCCTTGGGATGTTTAAAGCTTGGGAAATCTTTTTGTATCCAAATCCGGCTTTAAACTTCTTCACAACAGTATCTCGGACCTGCCTGGTGTGTTCCTTGTTCTTCATGATGCTCTCTGCGCTTTTAACGGACCTCTGAGACTATTACAGTGCAGGTGCATTCATACAGAGACTTGATTACACACAGGTGGATTGTATTTATCATCATTAGTCATTTAGGTCAACATTGGATCATTCAGAGATCCTCACTGAACTTCTGGAGAGAGTTTGCTGCATTGAAAGTAAAGGGGCTGAATAATTTTGCACGCCCAATTTTTCAGTTTTTGATTTGTTAAAAAAGTTTGAAATATCCAATAAATGTCGTTCCACTTCATGATTGTGTCCAACTTGTTGTTGATTCTTCACAAAAAAATACAGTTTTATATCTTTATGTTTGAAGCCTGAAATGTGGCAAAAGGTCGCAAAGTTCAAGGGGGCCGAATACTTTCGCAAGGCACTGTATATGCATGGCTCGTCGCTAATTAAGTTTTGTTCTGATCTGACAGTTTGATTGAGGAGCAAGCTGGACTCTGTTTCTCACACAGTTGCCTGATATGATGGCAAGATGCCAACTTTGCCCATGAAATATAATGCTAATGCTAAATTGATGTCTTTCAACAACTACAAAAACCAACACACAGGATGAGAAGCTTCATGTCTGGTAGCCCATGTTTGGTAAGTTTATTAGGTTGAAGATACAGAGCAATTTTTGGTTTACAAGCGAAAAAGACATGTTCGAGTAATGTTCGTGCACCCTCTCAACTAAAAGCCCCCAAGCAGATAGCTGTAAACGGATGCCGGGATCTTGACAAACGTAGCAGTGAGTGAGTCATGACCATGAAAACACACAAGACTGATGGCTATAGCTATGCTCAACAAGTATATTATTCTTCTGGTTTAAGTAGCTCCATTTGTGATACTTTACCTTGCCTCGTTGGCTTGTTAGCTTGCGAGGTAATCAACCCTCAAAAGACATCTGCGATGTTGTAATGTTGACAATAACCATCTGATTACCCGTTTTCTGACTTCCATGAACTGCATCTGAATTTGGATGTGATCGTATTTACTGCCATGCAAACAAACCGCTTTCTGATTCGGAACTGTGCTTGCAACTTTTCATGACGTAGCGGGGAAATGGGTCTTTGCACTGACAGTCAGTGCCGTTTACGATGAGGGACGACAATAATGTTTTCCATGAGCATGGCCTTATTTCTATTACAGCATGTTGGATAACTGTCATTCATATTCCATTCACCCAGTTCAACGTAACATCGAGAGGTTTAGGCTACTACATGATACTCTAGTTTTCCCTATACCCATCATGAGGTCGCTACAACCTATCCTATGAATTTACAACGTAGGTTCACACAGGTCGATTGAAACAGTTGAGATGACAGACAGTGACACATGGACAGATAGTGACACGTTCAATACCGTCTTTCACACTCTTACCTGCATCTAGCTTATCTAGGGTGTAATCATTAGTCCAACAGTTGCAAACAAGAGTTTCGATTGGACAAATTCAGGTATTTTTATCGCCGTTTCGATTGCTTCCGTTTAAGAAACGTTTTCAACAGAATCAGTGGAATAAATACACCCCTGATCAAAACAGCCACATTGTATTCCTTCTAACTTCTATGCACTCTCCTCCTCTCACCTTTTCCCTTCGTTTGTAGACTTCAGTGAACAACACATCAGCTGTACGTGACCAGGCGGAAAAAAACTTACACAGCCTACATCGTTACACACAGCCTACGTCGTTGTCCCCATGTTAGCTAAAGTAACGTCCTAGTCAACATAGCTAATATAACTAATGTGTTAGTAAACCCGCTACAATCATGCAGTAACGTTACAGTTTATAGTCAGTAAGCAGTTACACCAGCGGGCTTGAGGATGTGGAGTGCCATGTCGACAGCGGGTGGGTGTCATATTGGAGAGAGTTGTAAAAGAGGGGTCTCATTAGAATGTCCAAATAGTGGCATTTAACCATTGTAGCTATACAGCATGCCACTTTAAGCTGACATGTTAGTTAAGTGTCACCTAAATTGATGTGTCACTTGTATGTCACTACAATGGTGTATTTATAACATTACTGACTGACTGATCACTGATTTGTACGGTAAGTGGAGCTAGATTCTCCATTACAACAGGAACTAATAAAGCTGGTCTCTTCAGCTGCTTTGTTCTGGCAGGGGCAGTCCAGTTATTCTTAGTCAGACTGTCACTGGTGGTATATGATGAGAAGAGGGGGCTGGCAAGTCCAGCTTGCATTGTTTACTGATACACCAGAGGCAGGTGTGGACAGTAAATGCTTTAAATAACCCCCCAACCCGGCACACAAAGAGATGGCCTTGGATGAAGCCTCTTAGTGTCTTTTTAAACCCTGTCACACGGCATTGAACTAACACACACACGCATACACTAAAACACATGCAGACGTGCATGCACGCGCAAACACACACACACTAGAGCTGGGATGATAAACCAAAAAATGATCGACACCGACCATAGCGATCACAGGCATTTTGCTGATATCGTTCAGCAGTCAAATGTTATAGCGAAATAGATTTTTTGTCCATATCACCCAGCTGCCGTCTCTCTCTCTCTCTCTCCGGCCAGTCTGAGCTCCATGTTTAATAGTGTAGAACAGTGTGCAATCTTCAAGGACTAATCAGAGATCACTGTAAAAGGATAAAAGGAGACAGAGAAGGGGGGGGGGGGTGAGGGAGGAGGGGAAGAAAGAGAGGAACTTGGATCAGGGGAGAGACAAAAGTGAGTGAGAGGGGAGGGTGAGTGGAGAGGGGAGGGAGATACAGGCAGGAGAGGGGGGTTGATAGAGAAAGAAATCAAGGACAGAAAAGTAGTCTGCGAGATAAAGGGAGAGGTTTGAAAGGAGGAATGGCATGACTGGATCTCAGGTGCGAATACAAAACACTAATAACCCTTGTTCTTTGAGAGGGTGTTCAAAGCCAGTCTTTCAATAGAAGAGACCCAGGCTGTTTTATCTAGGCTCTGTCTTTACCCATCTCGCCCTTGGTCTCAATTATGAGGCAAGGCCATTATGGGGCCAGATGAAGAGGAACACAGAGAATGGACTAGCCCCCACCCCCCATTTTCTGTGAATGTTCAACTACCAATAGGTTTAAGATGATTTTGTTTTATAGACACGTTCACCACATAAAGTCAACCATATATTCACACTCATGCCAACCTGACAGATACTGATCAGACAGTTGGTGGAATACCTTAGGCATCGTTTCCCCTGTGGTCATTCCAGCTGCTGCTTTCAGCTGCCTAGATCATACAGTCCACTCAACCCTCAACCCTATTGTGTTGTTCTATTGTTGCTACTGTGGCATCCTTGGCCGCAGGTCTGCAGTGCTGACTGTAAGTCTATCTGGCTGGATGGCATTGGCCGGTGTGGGTGTGGGTGTGGGTGGGGGTTCGGGGTTTGGTGGTGGGGGCACCGGAGGGGACGTGTCAGTAGTCTATATTTACCACCTTGAGTGCATTGTGTTTGGCCACATTCTCTTCGTGAAGGACACTTTGTGTCCAGGTTCACCTTCACTGCTCATACAGGGAGAGGCAGAACGAGGAGCACCGGAGAGAAAGAATAGAGGTACTGTAAAGACAGGTGAGGCAGGGAGATTAAGAGAGAGAGAGACAGCAATTGAGAGAGACAGACAGTGAAAGGTGGACAGGGGACAGAGAGAGAGAGAGACGTGTGTCCTTCATGCTCATCTTGAGGGCCTGTGGAGTATAACCCTTTCTTCAAAGACAAACGTAAGTGGCTTTTTAATTCACCCTTACGGTACACCGTGATGTCATGATGTAATCACTTCCTATTTTCTTTCCAACGGAGTCTCATCCACAAGGACGTGTTAAGGATACATTGCAAGGGTCATAAACTTCACATGAATATATAGTGAAAACCAGTACTGGGAAAGTAACCCAATGACAATTAGCGTCTGGTGACTTATTGAGTAAGGGAGAATGATGGACTTTTAAATAAGCCAATGGCAGTGGTGCAAAGTACTTTAGTAAAAATGATTTAGAGAACTACTTAAGTTTCTTTTTGGGGTATCTGTACTTTACTTTACTATTCATATTTTGGACAACTTTTACATTTACTTCACTACATTCCTAAAGAAAAGAATGTAAGTTTTACTCCATACAATTTCCCTGCCGCCCAAAAGTACTCATTACATTTTCAATGCTTAGCAGGACTGGAAAATGGTTCAATTCACGTACTTATCAAGAGAACATCCCTGGTCATCCCTATCTCTGATCTGGCGTACTCACTAAACACACATGCTTCTTTTGTAAATGATGTCTGAGTGTTGGAGTGTGCCCCTGGCTATCCATACATTTTAAACAAAACAAGAAAATGGTGCCATCTGGTTTGTTTATTTGAAGGAATTTGAACTTATTTATACTTTTACTTTTCATGCTTAAGTATTTTTAAGTATATTTAAAACCAAATACTTTTAGACTTTTACTCAAGTATTATTTTACTGGGTGACTTTCACTTTTACTTGAGTCATTTTCTATTAAAGTATCTTTACTTTCACTCAAGTGTACTTTTTCCAACACTGGCCAATGGGATGGCATATGTGTTTACAAAAATGTTTGACTATGTTTCAGTGTTTGTATTATTTCTTAATTTTTCCTCAAATTCAGGTGGTTGAAAGTCATCCTCTTCCTCCATGGAGTAGCCTCAACGGCCTCCATA
Source organism: Oncorhynchus mykiss (assembly GCF_013265735.2). Classification (NCBI taxonomy): domain Eukaryota; kingdom Metazoa; phylum Chordata; class Actinopteri; order Salmoniformes; family Salmonidae; genus Oncorhynchus; species Oncorhynchus mykiss. Next base: position 28,177,074 of record NC_048567.1, read on the forward strand.
TGCAAATAATTCATGTTACTATTATGCTGAGCTTTGCATAGTCTAGGACATTTCCCTTTGTCTCCACAAGAAGTAAGACAAAAAAAAAACAGAAATTGAGAGTGCATAACTATTCACCCAATTTTAGTCTTCTCTGACCAGAGTACCTTCTACCATATGTTTGGAGAGTCTCCCACACGCCTTTTGGTGAACACCAAACGTGTTTGCTTATTTCTTTCTTTAAGCAATGGCTTTTTTTCTGGCCACACTTCTGTAAAGCCCAGCTCTGTGGAGTGTATGGCTTAAAGTGGTCCTATGGACAGATACTCCAATCATATCTCAAGCTGGTTGAGTGTCAAAAGAGTCTCTACGTTTGGCAGCCTTCATGGATATGAGTTGAAATTACTCTCTCAGGACGATTAGGTAAAGCCCACGTGTTGTTCAGACAATCCATGATCTACCAAATAACAAATAATTCATCCCCATGTTACTTTGTCTTTTCTCATCAGAGAGTTGGACTGTGCAGTCTACTCAAGACATAGGGGCAATTGCATTGTGAGCAGAAAGAACATTACTCTCCACTTTCTCCACAGGGGTCCAGGTATCCAGGCACGCACCAGCTAAGACAGATGCATTTTAATACGCTGGAGGTTGACCTTTTTACCACCTGTGCACAAACAACCCTTTAGTTTTGCACAACAATGAGCTGTGAAGGGAAACCAGTGGGGATGCTATCCTGCTGAAGCGTTTGCCATCAGCCGCTTGCTAACGTCAGACCAGCAGGCTCACTGCAATGTCATTCAAAGCATTAAAGCATTAGACACTAGCCACTCGCTAACGTTAGCCCAGGTCGTCCAATGTAATTTGAACAGACCAGAAGGAAAAACAAATGAGGGTGTTTATAATGCTAACGCGCTAACACTGGTGACAGTTGCTTGTGGGGGTGGGTGAAGGAAGTTATCACTCAGGCTCTGGCCTGGTTCTGTTGGTTGGGCGAGCTGCACTGTCGGCCTCCCCCAGAGCAGGGAGTGATTAATGACTGCTTGGGTGGCAGGCAGCGGCATGGTGGCAGACCTGAACTAATGAATTATAACTCGCTCAATGGCCCACAAAGGGCCAGTTCATTTAACAGAGGCCCGAAGCACACCTTTCATAATGCCAGCTGCACCTGTCTTTACTTCAAACACAAAACAACGCATTGGATATGTGTTGTTGTTGTGCTAATACGATATTACAGGTTTTGGATGCATTTCCATTGACACCTGGCTATTTGAGATCCACCATGAGCATAATTACTATGGTCATAAATGTACATATTCCTCACAATGAAAGTGAAAAGAGATCTCTGTAGCGTTCCTTTGCGAGTCTCCGACATGTCAACTCACAGAGTGGTCCTACTGTTTTTTTTATTTTTTTTATTTCACCTTTATTTAACCAGGTAGGCAAGTTGAGAACAAGTTCTCATTTACAATTGCGACCTGGCCAAGATAAAGCAAAGCAGTTCGACAGATACAACGACACAGAGTTACACATGGAGTAAAACAAACATACAGTCAATAATACAGTATAAACAAGTCTTTGTGAGCAAATGAGGTGAGAAGGGAGGTAAAGGCAAAAAAGGCCATGGTGGCAAAGTAAATACAATATAGCAAGTAAAACACTGGAATGGTAGTTTTGCAATGGAAGAATGTGCAAAGTAGAAATAAAAATAATGGGGTGCAAAGGAGCAAAATAAATAAATAAATAAAATACAGTAGGGAAAGAGGTAGTTGTTTGGGCTAAATTATAGGTGGGCTATGTACAGGTGCAGTAATCTGTGAGCTGCTCTGACAGTTGGTGCTTAAAGCTAGTGAGGGAGATAAGTGTTTCCAGTTTCAGAGATTTTTGTAGTTCGTTCCAGTCATTGGCAGCAGAGAACTGGAAGGAGAGGCGGCCAAAGAAAGAATTGGTTTTGGGGGTGACTAGAGCGATATACCTGCTGGAGCGTGTGCTACAGGTGGGAGATGCTATGGTGACCAGCGAGCTGAGATAAGGGGGGACTTTACCTAGCAGGGTCTTGAGATGACATGGAGCCAGTGGGTTTGGCGACGAGTATGAAGCGAGGGCCAGCCAACGAGAGCGTACAGGTCGCAATGGTGGGTAGTATATGGGGCTTTGGTGACAAAACGGATTGCACTGTGATAGACTGCATCCAATTTGTTGAGTAGGGTATTGGAGGCTATTTTGTAAATGACATCGCCAAAGTCGAGGATTGGTAGGATGGTCAGTTTTACAAGGGTATGTTTGGCAGCATGAGTGAAGGATGCTTTGTTGCGAAATAGGAAGCCAATTCTAGATTTAACTTTGGATTGGAGATGTTTGATATGGGTCTGGAAGGAGAGTTTACAGTCTAACCAGACACCTAAGTATTTGTAGTTGTCCACTTATTCTAAGTCAGAGCCGTCCAGAGTAGTGATGTTGGACAGGCGGGTAGGTGCAGGTAGTGATCGGTTGAAGAGCATGCATTTAGTTTTACTTGTATTTAAGAGCAATTGGAGGCCACGGAAGGAGAGTTGTATGGCATTGAAGCTTGCCTGGAGGGTTGTTAACACAGTGTCCAAAGAAGGGCCAGAAGTATACAGAATGGTGTCGTCTGCGTAGAGGTGGATCAGAGACTCAACAGCAGCAAGAGCGACCTCATTGATGTATACAGAGAAGAGAGTCGGTCCAAGAATTGAACCCTGTAGCACCCCCATAGAGACTGCCAGAGGTCCGGACAGCAGACCCTCCGATTTGACACACTGAACTCTATCAGAGAAGTAGTTGGTGAACCAGGCGAGGCAATCATTTGAGAAACCAAGGCTGTCGAGTCTGCCGATGAGGATGTGGTGATTGACAGAGTCGAAAGCCTTGGCCAGATCAATGAATACGGCTGCACAGTAATGTTTCTTATCGATGGCGGCTAAGATATCGTTTAGGACCTTGAGCGTGGCTACTGTGCAATGTTAGATGATACATCCTCCTCCCTTCATCCCTCTCTCATCTCTCCTACCTCCTACCTCCACAGGTGTTGGTCAGGGGTTCACCATGGCAACCAAGACGCTGATGACACGGGTCCAGGAAGAGCAGTCCCACCAAATGTCCCATAGCATGGCACTGGCCTCGCAGATCAAGAAGAAAACCTTCACCTCCAGGTAAAGGCACCCTGGCACACACACCCTGCTTTGTCATCATACCATAGATCATGTTCATCCAATGCTTTTTATAAAAAATTAGATAGAATAAAGAATTTCCAGAAGATATCTAGTTGAATATGGTGCTCTGTATATACACTATATTTTACAAAAGTATGAGGACACCCCTTCACATTAGTGGATTCGACTTTTTCAGCCACACCCGTTGCTGACAGGTGTATAAAATTGAGCACAAGGCCATGCAATCTCCATAGACAAACAATGGCAGTAGAATGGCCTTACTGAAGAGCTCAGTGACTTTCAACATGGCACCGTCATAGGATGCCACCTTTCCAACGAGTCAGGTCAACTGTAAGTGCTGTTACTGTGAAGTGGAAACGTCTAGGAGCAGCAGAACGGCACCAGTATATTTAAGTGCTGAGTGCTGAAGCGCGTGGTGTGTAAAAATCATCTGTCCTCGGTTGCAACACTCTCTACCGAGTTCCAAACTGCCTCTGGAAGAAATGTCAACACATTAACTGTTTGGCGGGAGCTTCATGAAATACGTTTCCATGGCCAAGCAGTCGCACACAAGCCTAAAATTACCATGCACAATGCCAAACGTTGGCTGGAGTGGTGTAAAGCTCTCTGCCATTGGACTCTGAAGCAGTGGAAACGCGTTCTCTGGAGTAATGAATCATGCTTCACCATCTGGCAGTCCGACAGATGAATCTGGGTTTGGAGAACGCTACCTGCCCCAATGCATAGTGCCAACTGTAAAGTTTGGTGGAGGAAGAATTATGGTCCGGGGCTGTGAAGGTAAATCTTAACTCTACAGCATACAATGACATTCTAAACGATTCCGTGGTTCCAAATTTGTGGCAACAGTTTGGGGAAGGTCCTTTCCTGTTTCAGCATGACAATGCGCAAGTGTACAAAGTAAGGTCCATACAGAAAGGATTTGTCAAGATCGGTGTGGAAGAATTTGACTGGCCTGCACAGAGCCCTGACCTGAACCCAGTCGAATACCTTTGGGATGAATTGGAACACCAACTGCGAGCCAGGCCTAATCGCCCAACATCAGTGCCCGACCTCACTGATGCTCTTGTGGCTGAATGGAAGCATGTCCCCGCAGCAATGTTCCAACATCTAGTGGAAAGCCATCCCAGACAAGTGGAGGCTGTTATAGCAGCAAAGGGGGGACCAACTCCATGATATTGGAATGAGATGTACAAAAAGCAGGTGTCCACATACTTTTGGTCATGTAGTGTATCATACACTTACTTTATGGAAAACGGCTTGCATGGGAGTAAAGTACAGTCAATATTGCACCATCCAAGTATTACTGTATGTTACCGGATATGTGCATAGCTAGACAGATGAAAAGTGCTCTGTATATAATGGAGCCCTGTTTTGTTGTGGGTTGTGGGATGACATTAGAGCTTTTAAATAAGGACATGTAGCCAGTCGGGCAGTTATTGTGAGGTCATTGAGACAGCAGAGCAGTGACGCAGTGTGTGTCCGGGAGTGTGTGTGTGTGTGTGTTCGCTTAAGGGCAGTATTAGAGCTACACTCACGTGCACAAACACGCGGTACACACAAGTCCATGTGGAGAAAGTAGCCTTTGCATTACACTAATATACTGTATGCAGGCATACACATTCACATACACATGTCATTGAGACCCTCTCCAGAAAGAGAGACACGTTGCCGCTTCTATTGATTTACCTACGGATGGGCAGTCAACCTTGTCTGCCTCTCCCTGCCAAAGTCAGCCTTCAATCCCCAGAACAGCCCTAACTCACCACAGAGTCACCCATGCTCATATAAACACACACCAACCAACCAACATTGACTCAAAGGCTGCCCACACAAATTCTGCACACACATGTACAGACAGATGACTCACAGACACACACATGCTTTAAATAACCCCCCAAACCGGCACACAAAGAAATGGCCTTGGATGAAGCCTCTTAGTGTCTTTTTAAACCCTGTCACACGGTATTGAACTATCTTAACACACACACGCATACACTGCATACGTGCATGCACGCGCACACACACACACACACTGCATACGTGCATGCACGCGCACACACACACACACACACACACACCAAACCATTATGTGCATGGCGCCGTTAGGCTACCTTTTTACAGACTCCTAAACAATTGTGCTATTGTGTGTTTTTTTGCGTTAATTTAAATGTATTTTTTTGTACATACTGCTTCTGCCACCGTCTCTTATGACCGAAAAGAGCTTTGGGATATCAGTGCAGCGATTACTCACCTCGTAATGGACGAAGATTTTTTTCTTTAACGAGTCGGCCGCGAAGGATGTACTTCAGACACCGGACAAGGCCCAAATCCCCATCATTCGCATAAAGAAGAGACGGAGATATCGGGGGGGTAAGTCAGGGTGCCTTGTAAGGATCCGACGGTGAGTGGGTATTCCACCTCTGACATCAGTCCTATTAGCCAATGTGCAGTCATTGGATAACAAACTGGATGAGCTCTGATCAACACTATCCTACCAACGGGACATTAAAAACTGTAACATCTTATGTTTCACCGAGTCGTGGCTGAACGATAACATGGCTAACATACAGCTGGCTGGGTTCGAGGCACCAGCTGTTCCGGGAAGACTGTGTGATCACGCTCTCCGCAGCCGATGTGAGTAAGACCTTTAAACAGGTCAACATTCACAAGGCCGCAGGGCCAGACAGATTACCAGGATGTGTACTGCGAGCATGCGCTGACCAACTGGAAAGTGTCTTCACTGACATTTTCAACCTCTCCCTGTCTGAGTCTGTAATACCAACATGTTTCAAGCAGACCACCATACTGCCTGTGCCCAAGAACACTAAGGTAACCCGCCTAAATGACTACGGACCCGTAGCACTCACGTCTGTAGCCATGAAGTGCTTTGAAAGGCTGGTCATGGCTCACATCAACACCATCATCCCAGAAACCCTAGACACACTCCAATTTGCATACCGCCCCAACAGATCCACAGATGACGTAATGTATACTGCACTCCACACTGCCCTTTCCCACCTGGACAAAATGAACACGTGAGAATGCTATTCATTGACTACGGCTCAGCGTTCAACACCATAGTGCCCTCAAAGCTAATCACTAAGCTAAGGACCCTGGGACTAAACGCCTCCCTCTGCAACTGGATCCCGGACTTCCTGACGGGCCGCCCCCAGGTGGTAAGGGTAGGTAACAACACATCTGTCACGCTGATCCTCAACACGGGGGGGGGGGGGGGGGCTCAGGGGTGCGTGCTCAGTCCCCCCCTGCACTCCTGGTTCACCCATGACTGCATGGCCAAGCATGACTCCAACACCATCATTAAGTTTTCTGACGATGCAACAGTGATAGGCCTGATCATCGGCAATGATGAGACAGCCTATAGGGAGGAGGTCAGAGACCTGGCAATGTTGTGCCAGGATAACAACCTCTCCCTCAACATGATCAAGACTAAGGAGATGATCATGGACTACAGGAAAAGGAGGACCGAGCATACCTCCATTCTCATGGACAGTGCTGTAGTGGAGTAAGTTTAGTCATGGTCCAAACACACCAAGACAGTCGTGAAGAGGGCACGACAACGCCTATTCCCCTTCAGGAGACTGAAAAGGTTTGCGATGGGTCCTCAGATCCTCAAAAAGTTCTACAGCTGCACCATCGAGAGCATCCGACTGCAAGGCACTACAGAGGGTAATGCGTAAGGCCCAGTACATCACTGGGGCCAAGCTTCCTGCCATCCAGAACCTCTATACCAGCCTGTGTCAGAGGAAGGCCCTAAAAATTGCCGAAGACTGCAGCCACCCTAGTCATAGACTGTTCTCTCTGCTACCACACTGCAAGTGGTACCGGAGCACCAAGTCTTGGTCCAAAAGGCTTCTTAACAGCTTCTACACCAAAGCCATAAGACACATGAACATCTAATCAAATGGCTACCTGGACTATGTGCATTGAGCCCCCCACCCCCATTTTTACGCTGCTGCTACTCTTTGTTTATTATCTACGCATTGTCACTCTACCTCTACCTACATGTACATATTACCTCAATTACCTCGACTAACCTGTGTACCCGCACATTGACTCTGCATCGGTACCCCCTGCATAAGGCTACTGTTAATTTATTGTTGCTCTTTAATTATTTGTTATTTTTCTATTTTCTCTTTTTCTTTTTAAATATTTTCTTAACAGTTGTTTTTCTTAAAACTGCATTGTTAGTTAATAAGGCCTTTAAAGTAAGGATTTCACTGCAAGGTGAAATCCTGTTGTATATGTGATCATACTTCGTAACTATTGTGTGGTGTTTTTAACGAAAGGAATAACCAGCCAGTGGTCCCAGTTGATTGGTGTTTACTCTGATGATAGACACAAGAAAGCACATTAGATATGCAGGACAACAGTGTGTTGCGGTGGCAGGTAGCCTAGTGGTTAGAGTGTTGGGCTCGTAACTGGAAGGTTGCTCGATCTAAATCCCTGAGCTGACAAGGTAAAAATCTGTTGTTCAGGTCCCTGAACAAGGCAGTTAACCCACTGTTCTTAGGTTGTCATTGTAAATAAGAATTCATACTTGCCTAGTTAAATGAAGGTAAATAATAATAATAATAATAATAATGTTGATGGTTGTAGATTTGTGATTCAAAGCATGCATGTCAATATCAGACTGGGTATTTTGTTTTCAAACATCATAACAATGACAACCATTTTACACAATACAATAAAACCTGACGATAAACACAAGGAAGCACATTAGATGTGCAGGACAACAGTCTGTTGATGGTTGTAGATTTGTGATTTGTCTGTTAGCATGGAAATAACTGAGTTAGCAGGGAGCTAATGTGACCAATACAATTAGAGCATGCAAGCTAACTCGTTCTCATAGCAATAATATACAGTGCCTTGCGAAAGTATTCGGCCCCCTTGAACTTTGCGACCTTTTGCCACATTTCAGGCTTCAAACAAAGATATAAAACTGTATTTTTTTGTGAAGAATCAACAACAAATGGGACACAATCATGAAGTGGAACGACATTTATTGGATATTTTAAACTTTTTTAACAAATCAAAAACTGAAAAATTGGGCGTGCAAAATTATTCAGCCCCCTTAAGTTAATACTTTGTAGCGCCACCTTTTGCTGCGATTACAGCTGTAAGCCGCTTGGGGTATGTCTCTATTAGTTTTGCACATCGAGAGACTGACATTTTTTCCCATTCCTCCTTGCAAAACAGCTCGAGCTCAGTGAGGTTGGATGGAGAGCATTTGTGAACAGCAGTTTTCAGTTCTTTCCACAGATTCTCGATTGGATTCAGGTCTGGACTTTGACTTGGCCATTCTAACACCTGGATATGTTTATTTTTGAACCATTCCATTGTAGATTTTGCTTTATGTTTTGGATCATTGTCTTGTTGGAAGACAAATCTCCATCCCAGTCTCAGGTCTTTTGCAGACTCCAACAGGTTTTCTTCCAGAATGGTCCTGTATTTGGCTCCATCCATCTTCCCATCAATTTTAACCATCTTCCCTGTCCCTGCTGAAGAAAAGCAGGCCCAAACCATGATGCTGCCACCACCATGTGACAGTGGGGATGGTGTGTTCAGCTGTGTTGCTTTTACGCCAAACATAACGTTTTGCATTGTTGCCAAAAAGTTCAATTTTGGTTTCATCTGACCAGAGCACATTCTTCCACATGTTTGGTGTCTCCCCCAGGTGGCTTGTGGCAAACTTTAAACAACACTTTTTATGGATATCTTTAAGAAATGGCTTTCTTCTTGCCATTCTTCCATAAAGGCCAGATTTGTGCAATATCCATAGGATTGTTGTCCTATGGACAGAGTCTCCCACCTCAGCTGTAGATCTCTGCAGTTCATCCAGAGTGATCATGGGCCTCTTGGCTGCATCTCTGATCAGTCTTCTCCTTGTATGAGCTGAAAGTTTAGAGGGACGGCCAGGTCTTGGTAGATTTGCAGTGGTCTGATACTCCTTCCATTTCAATATTATCGCTTGCACAGTGCTCCTTGGGATGTTTAAAGCTTGGGAAATCTTTTTGTATCCAAATCCGGCTTTAAACTTCTTCACAACAGTATCTCGAACCTGCCTGGTGTGTTCCTTGTTCTTCATGATGCTCTCTGCGCTTTTAACGGACCTCTGAGACTATCACAGTGCAGGTGCATTTATACGGAGACTTGATTACACACAGGTGGATTGTATTTATCATCATTAGTCATTTAGGTCAACATTGGATCATTCAGAGATCCTCACTGAACTTCTGGAGAGAGTTTGCTGCACTGAAAGTAAAGGGGCTGAATAATTTTGCACGCCCAATTTTTCAGTTTTTGATTTGATAAAAGAGTTTGAAATATCCAATAAATGTCGATCCACTTCATGATTGTGTCCCACTTGTTGTTGATTCTTCACAAAAAAATACAGTTTTATATCTTTATGTTTGAAGCCTGAAATGTGGCAAAAGGTCGCAAAGTTCAAGGGGGCCGAATACTTTCGCAAGGCACTGTAGAAAAGTTCCCACTATCTAACAGATACTGTACACATACACAGTATAGTTGTTACGGGATTTTTCCGTCGAAGGAGAGCAGGACCAAAATGCAGCGTGGTTGAAATTCATGTTTGTTTTTAATAAGAAAACTATACATGAATAAACTACAAAAACGTAAACCCGAAACAGTCCCGTGTGGCACTGACACAGGAGACAATCACCCACAAAACCCAACACCAAACAGGCTACCTAAATATGGTTCCCAATCAGAGACAATGACTAACACCTGCCTCTGATTGAGAACCATATCAGGCCAAACACAGAAACAGACAAACTAGACACACAACATAGAATGCCACTCAGATCACACCCTGACCAAACAAAACATAGAAACATACAAAGCAAACTATGGTCAGGGTGTGACAATAGTGGTTAGTGATTTGGGGATCAAATCCCCGAGCTGACAAGGTAAAAATCTGTCGTTCTACCCCTGAGCAAGGCAGTTAACCCACTGTTCCCCGGGTGCCGAAGACGTGGATGTTGATTATGGAAGCCCACCGCACCTCTCTGATTCAGAGGGGTTGGGTTAAATGCAGAAGACACATTTCAGTTGAAGGCATTCAGTTGTACAACTGACTAGGTATCCCCCTTTCCCTATATACACATCCGGAGATATACACTACTGTTCAAAAGTTTGGGGTCACTTAGAAATGTCCTTGTTTTTGAAAGAAAAGCAAAAAAATGTGTCCATTAAAATAACATCAAATTGATCAGAAATACCGTGTAGACATTGTTAATGTTGTAAATGATTATTGTGGCTGTAAACGGCTGATTTTAATGGAATATCTACATAGGCGTACAGAGGCCCATTATCAGCAACCATCCCTCCTGTGTTCTAATGTCACGTTGTGTTAGCTAATCTAAGTTTATCATTAATCCTAATTGATCCTTAGAAAACTATTTTGCAATTATGTTAGCACAGCTGAAAACTGATGTTCTGATTAAAGAAGCAATAAAACTGTCCTTCTTTAGACTAGTTGAGTATCTGGAGCATCAGCATTTGTGGGTTCGATTACAGGCTCAAAATGTCCCGAAACAAAGAACTTTCTACTGAAACCCATCAGTCTATTCTTGTTCTGAGAAATGAGGGCTATTCCATGCGAGAAATTGTCAAGAAACTGAAGATCTCATACAATGCTGTGTACTACTCCCTTCACAGAACAGCGTAAACTGGCTCTAATCAGAATAGAAAGAGTGGCAGGCCCCGGTGCACAACTGAGCAAGAGGACAAGTACATTAGAGTGTCTCGTTTGAGAAACAGACGCCTCACAAGTCCTCAACTGGCAGCTTCACTAAATAGTACCCGCAAAACACCAGTCTCAACGTCAACAGTGAAGAGGCGACTCCGGGATGCTGACCTTCTAGGCAGAGTTCCTCTGTCCAGTGTCGGTTCTTTTGCCCATCTTAATCTTTTCTTTTTATTGGCCAGTCTGAGATATGGCTTTTTCTTTGCAACTCTGCCTAGAAGGCCAGCATCCCGGAGTCGCCTCTTCACTGTTGACGTTGAGACTGGTGCTTAAAGCTGCAATATGTACATTTAGGGCGACCCGACCCGATCTGTTTCTTTGAAAGCAAGTCTAAGAAGCAGCAGATCTGTTCTATGTGCACTATTTCTATGCTTCCATTATGAAGTTTTGTTTTTGAGGCTTTTATTTTTGTTTTTTTACACCAGCTTCAAACCGTGTAAAATACAATATTTTTGCAGTTGAGACACAACATCATCATCATAATAATAATAATAAATTACAATTGTCGAATGCTTTTCATTAACAGATGTAAATCACAAAGTTCTTTGCATTGAGAGCAACCATTAAAATAAAAAAGCTTTAAAAAAGGACTATAAACTTTCAAAGATGGTTTAGTACTATACAAGATACAGAAAATAATGAAGGAATCGACAAGGACAAAACAACAGAACTCTAAGCTAACATATAAGACCAACAACAGACACCAGACAGTGCTCTTGAATATAGGGTGGGTCATTTCAATCGTAGAAATATAATTCATATATCCTGTCCCTTCAGACCACTGCAGTTTAGCTGGTACACCATTGAAATGTAAATTGAATTGAACATTTCACTTCTAATTACTACCACAAATATGGCATCCGGTCCACCCACCATTAAATGTCCATTTCTGTTCTATTATCTATATTTCTATGATTTCAATAGGTTTCTTGTGGAGGATTGACAGTATAATTTAAAACAACAGACATTCCAATTCAAGTCAACATTCTCTGTTAAGTGCCCTCTTATACCCCTATAAACAGTAAGGAGAACACTTGCTGTTTGGGAGGCAAGTCGAGACAATAAAGTTGTAAGGCATCTTAAAGTAATAGGAGAGGTGCTAACTTTTGCTCAACTTTTATCCACAAGGGTCCATTACACTTTAACAAGAGCAACTACCGCTGCATCCAGGAGATATTCTGAGAGATAATGCTTGTATCAGGTCTTAATGTGGGCTGCTTGGCCTATTTTCGGGGTTTTGAATTGCCCCACGCTACAACACATTTCTGAAAGTCTGAGTTTATTTCCCCCACAAAGTGAATACAGCCAGCTAATTTATGTAGCAATATTGCTTCAGGCACTCCTTTCAGAAAGAAAGACTACTTGTGATGACAATGCAAATTGTTGTGACTTCCCGTTTTATTTTGTTTATTTGCTGGGACAGTTCCCCTTTTTCAAAGAGCTCAGAGAGAGCAACTTCTGCTTTTTCTTTTGTTTGGTTCCTGGACTGTTCCGCAGCGTGCAGAGAGAGAGTGATAGGGTGTTGTTGAATAATGTAGCATGGAGCCTAAGGCTGGACAATATCACTCTGGCTCTGGTCCACTAAGCACACACAGTAAATAGAGGCCTGCTCATTCAGAAAAGTGTGTGGTTTCGATATTGATATCATTACTCCCCAAAATGTTGCTGAAAAACAACACGAGGGGGGAGAAAACACACTAGCAAATCTTTACAGAGTTATAGTGTAAATGCATAGATGATATGCTTTCAAAGGGATCAATATTAATGCATCTCTTTCCAATATAGAACAGGATACATGGGCATCCTATGAGATACACTACATGACCAAAAGTATGTGGACACCTACTTGTCCAACATCTCATTCCAAAATCATGTGGTTAATATGGATTTGGTCCCCCCTTTGCTGCTATAACAGCCTCCACTCTTCTGGGAAGGCTTTCCAACAAGAGCATCAGTGAGGTCGGGCACTGATGTTGGGCGATAGGCCTGGCTCGCAGTTGGTGTTCCAATTCATCCCAAAGGTGTTTGATGGGGTTGAGGTCAGGGCTCCGTGCAGGCCAGTCAAATTCTTCCACATCGATCTCAACAAACAATTTCTGTATGGACCTCGCTCTGTTGCCATAAAGTTGGAAGTACAGAATCATCTAGAATGTCATTGTATGCTTTAGTGTTAAGATTTTCCTTCACTGGAACTAAGGGGTCTAGCCCGAACCATGAAAAACAGCCCCAGACCATTATTCCTCCTCCACCAAATTTTACAGTTAGCACTATGGTAGCTATGGTTTTCCTGGCATCCGCCAAACCCAGATTCGTCCGTCAGACTGCCAGAGTCCAACTGACGGCGAGCTTTACACCACTCCAGCCGAGGCTTGGCATTGTGCACGGTGATCTTAGGCTTGTGTGCAGCTGCTTGGCCATGGAAACCCAATTCTTGAAGCTCCCAAAGAACAGTTCTTGTGCTGACGTTGCTTCCAGAGATAGTTTGAAACTCAGTAGCGAGTGTTGCAACCGAGGATAGATGATTGTACGCGCTACGCGCTTCAGCACTTCAGCTGAGACGTTGTTGCTCCTAGACGTTTACCACTTCACAGTAACAGCACTTACAGTTGACCGTGGCAGCTCTAGCAGAGCAGAAAAGGTTGACGAACTGATTTGTTGGAAAGGTGGCATCCTATGACGGTGCCATGTTGAAAGTCACTGAGCTCTTCAGTAAGGCCATTATACTGTCAATGTTTGTCTATGGAGATTGCATGGCTGTGTGCTTGATTTTATACCCCTGTCAGCAAACGGGTGTGGCTGAAATAGCCGAATCCACTCATTTGAAGCGGTGTCCACATACTTTTCTATAAACATAATCATGTAAAAAATACAAGTAAATAGCTGTAGTCAAGTAAGTCTTTCCAACATAGAACAAGCCACAAGAACATCCTATTACGTAAAATATACCAGTAAAAAGATGTAGGATCTTAATTTGAGCCAGTTTGCTACAGAATGAAAACAATCTTGCAGCAACAGGAAATGTGAATTATTTTGTGGATTATAATTAATTTTAAAAAATTGTAGGGGTTGATACATTTTTTTGTTTGGTCAGATTAAGTCAGATTTTTTTGGGTGGACATTATTAACTTTAGAAGCCTTTGTAAACCTCAAAGTACACTACATGTTTACATTTCCTGCCATGCAGGAAAATTCTCAGCAACAAAAGAGTGATCAAATGACGATCCTACTGTATGGATTCATTAGCTGCCCTGTCTTAGAGATCTACCCAATGGCTTTCACTGTTTTTCCCTTCACGCCTCGGAGACATTTAACAATGTCTTGTTGGCTGTACCGAGACAAATACACCCTCTGCACCTGGTTTCACACCTCCCTGTAACAGGGTGAAAATGAGCTATCCAACCAGCCTAAGGCAAGTCTATGGAATAATAGCTTGTTTACACAAGTACCCCAAGGACAAATTTGATCTCAATCTTTTTGTTCGTCCATCCAGATTGCAGACCTGCAGGTTAGTCTAATTTAATAACTCCAGATGAAACAGGAACAGTAGAAATCGGGCCCTGCTAAATATGAAGGCAGATTTGAATCGAGACAATGAGGGTGGCTGGCTGTGATCCCTACTAAACCCTCATTGGTATCTGCTGGGTATTAAGGGCCTTTGTGTGCTCATGTGGAACTGCTACTCCTCTGCCCACTGTTGTGCCACTGCAGTGTCGAATCAAATCAATTTGTCACACGCCTCGTAGACAACAGGTGTAGACTTACTTATCAGTGAATCAGTGAAACGTATACTTACAGTGAGGGGAAAAGTATTTGATCCCCTGCTGATTTTGTACGTTTGCCCACTGACAAAGAAATGATCAGTCTATAATTTTAATGGTAGGTTTATTTGAACAGTGAGAGAATAATAACAACAAAATCCAGAAAAACGCATGTCAAAAATGTTATAAAATGATTTGCATTTTAATGAGGGAAATAAGTATTTGACCCCTCTGCAAAACATGACTTAGTACTTGGTGGCGAAACCCTTGTTGGCAATCACAGAGGTCAGACGTTTCTTGTAGTTGGCCACCAGGTTTGCACACATCTCAGGAGGGATTTTGTCCCACTCCTCTTTGCAGATCTTCTCCAAGTCATTAAGGTTTCGAAGCTGACGTTTGGCAACTCGAACCTTCAGCTCCCTCCACAGATTTTCTATGGGATTAAGGTCTGGAGACTGGCTATGCCACTTCAGGACCTTGATGTGCTTCTTCTTCAGCCACTCCTTTGTTGCCTTGGCTGTGTGTTTTGGGTCATTGTCATGCTGGAATACCCATCCATGACCCATTTTCAATGACCTGGCTGAGGGAAGGAGGTTCTCAACCAAGATTTGACGGTACAAGGCCCCGTCCATCGTCCCTTTGATGCGGTGAAGTTGTCCTGTCCCCTTAGCAGAAAAATATCCCCAAAGCATAATGTTTCCACCTCCAAGTTTGACGGTGGGGATGGTGTTCTTGGGGTCATGGGCAGCATTCCTCCTCCTCCAAACACGACGAGTTGACTTGATGCTAAAGAGCTCCATTTTGGTCTCATCTGACTACAACACTTTCACCCAGTTGTCCTCTGAATCATTCAGATGTTCATTGGCAAACTTCAGACAGACATGTACAGTGGGGCAAAAAAGTATTTAGTCAGCCACCAATTGTGCAAGTTCTTCCACTTAAAAAGATGAGAGAGGCCTGTAATTTTCATCATAGGTACACTTCAACTGTGCCAGACAAAATGAGGGGGAAAAATACAGAAAATCACATTGTAGGATTTTTATGAATTTATTTTCAAATTATGGTGGAAAATAATTATTTGGTCAATAAAAGTTTATCTCAGCCACGTTTCATCTTCAATGCCCTTGCTGATGGAAGGTTTTCACTCAAAATCTCACGATACATGGCCCCATTCATTCTTTCCTTTACACGGATCAGTCATCCTGGTCCCTCTGCAGAATAACAGCCCCAAAGCATGATGTTTCCACCCCCATGCTTCACAGTAGGTGTGGTGTTCTTTGGATGCAACTCAGCATTCTTTGTCCTCCAAACACGACGAGTTATAAGTTATATTTTGGTTTCATCTGACCATATGACATTCTCCCAATCTTCTTCTGGATCATCCAAATGCTCTCTAGCAAACTTCAGACGGGCCTACACATGTACTGGCTTAAACAGGGGGACACGTCTGGCACTGCAGGATTTGAGTCCCTGGCGGCGTAGTGTGTTACTGATGGTAGGCTTTGTTACTTTGGTCTCAGCTCTCTGCAGGTCATTCACTAGGTCCCCCCATGTGGTTCTGGGATTTTTGCTCACCGTTCTTGTGATCATTTTGACCCCACGGGGTGAGATCTTGCGTGGAGCCCCAGATCGAGGGAGATTATCAGTGGTCTTGTGTGTCTTCCATTTCCTAATAATTGCTCCCACAGTTGATTTCTTCAAACCAAGCTGCTTACCTATTGCAGATTCAGTCTTCCCAGCCTGGTGCAGGTCTACAATTTTGATTCTGGTGTCCTTTGACAGCTCTTTGGTCTTGGCCATAGTGGAGTTTGGAGTGTGACTGTTTGAGGTTGTGCACAGGTGTCTTTTATACTGATAACAGGTTCAAACAGGTGCCATTAATACAGGTAACGAGTGGAGGACAGAGGAGCCTCTTAAAGAAGAAGTTACAGGTCTGTGAGAGCCAGAAATCTTGCTTGTTTGTAGGTGACCAAATACTTATTTTCCACCATAATTTGCAAATAAATTCATAAAAAATCCTACAATGTGATTTTCTGGATTTTCTTTCCTCATTTTGTCTGTCATAGTTGAAGTGTACCTATGATGAAAATTACAGGCCTCTCTCATCTTTTTAAGTGGGAGAACTTGCACAATTGGTGGCTGACTAAATACCTTTTTGCCCCACTGTATATGTGCTTTCTTGAGCAGGGGGACCTTGCGGGCGCTGCAGGATTTCAGTCCTTCACGGCGTAGTGTGTTACCAATTGTTTTCTTGGTGACTATGGTCCCAGCTGCCTTGAGATCATTGACAAGATCGTCCCGTGTAGTTCTGGGCTGATTCCTCACCGTTCTCATGATCATTGCAACTCCACGAGGTGAGATCTTGCATGGAGCCCCAGGCCGAGGGAGATTGACAGTTATTTTGTGTTTCTTCCATTTGCGAATAATCACACCAACTGTTGTCATCGTCTCACCAAGCTGCCTGGCGGTGGTCTTGTAGCCCATTCCAGCCTTGTGTAGGTCTACAATCTTGTCCCTGACATCCTTGGAGAGCTCTTTGTTCTTGGCCATGGTGGAGAGTTTGGAATCTGATTGATTGATTGCTTCTGTGGACAGGTGTCTTTTATACAGGTAACAAACTGAGATTAGGAGCACTCACTTTAAGAGTGTGCTCCTAATCTTAGCTCGTTACCTGTATAAAAGACACCTGGGAGCCAGAAATCTTTAAAATGCAAATCAATTTATAACATTTTTGACATGCGTTTTTCTGGATGTTGTTGTTGTTATTATTCTCTCACTGTTCAAATAAACCTACCATTAAAATTATAGACTGATCATTTCTTTGTCAGTGGGCAAACGTACAAAATCAGGAGGGGATCAAATACTTTTTTCCCTCACTGTATTGGTCCTTGTGTGTGTGTGTTTGTGTGTGTGTGTGAGAATGACATTGGCCTAGCTCGAGATAGCTGAGAGGCACAAGAGATGCACTTTTGAATTAGAACCACTACTGCGTGCTTCTGTCACAAACAGGCACAGAGCCATGGCTACTGGTGCGTCCCCTGAAGGTCCATGACACCATTTGTTTTTTAAAGAAAAAATTGTTACATGGGAAATGATGGCATGTGATCATGCAACAGCAAATGAATACAATGCTGCTGCGTCTTAATTAAGCACATGTCTACACAACATGCACTGGATTCATAGCCAGAGGTCAACAAACAATCCTTATGATTAGTGACCCTGTTGCAATTGTTAAGAGCTGGGTTGTATTCATTAGTCCACACCGTATCAAAGTGTTTTGAAACAGAAAACTAAAAAAAAAAAGCTTTTCCTATTGGACAAGTTCTGGTTGTCCCTTCCTGTTTCATTTTTTTATTTTTTTTGTTAATTGCCAAATGAATATGACCCTGGGGTCAAAACATTGGCCGTTCGTTCCTCCTGGCTCTACAACCTCCCCACAACAAAACAACATGGCTTTATGCACCACTGAAAAAGAGGAACAAAGCCGGTTAGAACTAGCAGAACAGAAGGCAGCAGGTGATTATAACATTACTCTCAGTTGAGAGAAAACAGGTCAGCCACAGCATTGCCTGACTAGATTTCAGCTCGGTTAGGACCCCACATGGGAGCACCTATCTCAACCAGATATCACGTCAGCTGCAGTTACTGGCTGGGTGGGTGTTTTGTGGGACTTTTTTAATTCACGATCCATAAAAACAGGATGAACTCGCAGGGATGTTTAAAGATTCAACATAATGCTCATTTGTCATAACTGAAAAGGCCACAGAGAAGATTTATGCACAATTGCTACAGCTGCCATGCTAAATCAAATCAAATCCAATTGTAAGGTCTACACAACAGGTGTAAACCTTACCATTAAATGCTTACTTACAAGCCCTTAACCAACAATGCAGTTTTAAGAAAAATAAGAGTTAAAAAAATATTTACTAAATTAACTAAAGTAAAAAGAAAGTAACACAATAAAATAACAATAACAAAGCTATATACAGGGGGTACCGGTTAATCGAGGTAATTGAGGTATTATGTAATGCACTGCAGGCAGGGGTAAAGTGACTATTACCCCCCAAGAAAATGGGGGATAATTGCAAAAAACGAATATTGTATAATCTCGTTAGAATGTTAACATGGTAATAATTCATCACACAACTGATTTATTGCTCTTATCTTTACACCCGTTTTACATTGGTTTGGAGGTTCCCAGGTGTTGCACTGCTGTGTTCCCTTAAAATTGATATGACGAAAGGCCTTGTACGTGTTACTTAAAAGCAAGAGATAACGACTTCAAATCTTACATTGAACAGACTTACACAATGCATCCGGAGGTGATATCACAAATTATTTTACAAACCATTCAATAGTGACTGCTGACTAGTGAATACAATGCTGCCTCTTAATTCCCTCTCTACCTTTATCCTGTATCTAGTCGCTGATCCAAATAAAGGCCTGTAGTCCACTCTAAGCTGTAGAGCTAGTCAAGTAGTCTTAGTTTGGACAGCGACATTGACATCGTTATTCACAGAGGTTATCCGTCTCTATTATCATGCTGAACTCCAGCTCTATCTCAGCTGTTAATATTGCCTTTGTTTCTATTCAGTTGTTATTCTCAACAGCTTGTTCTGTTGGTAAGTAAATCAGACTCCAGAGCACTTTGACAATTGCTGAGTGTCACAGGAATTGGAAATAATAAAGGCAAATGTAAGCAATGTTTCCGCATTTCATTTGACATTGTCATTTTAAAAGCCAAAGCCATGTCCCCAGTAAAAATGGTTGAATAAAACACTGTGCTTGTAATTTAGTTTTGTTCTTTAAAGGTCACCTATGAGCGGAACTCCCTCAGGTTGTGTGGCCTCCCCTGGTGGTCAGATTCAGAATAGCAGGACAGTTGTAACTACACTTGACTTGGGGCTGAGATTTCCTGTAGATGTCTGACACCCTCGTAGAAATGACACCATCTAGCTTCAGATACACAAGCCCTGTCCCACAACTCTTGTCGGACAAAACAACCTCCTCATGATTAATTGATCATTTATTGAATTATCTGATTTCTACTTTGATTAAAATACCCAATGAATCTAATATGTTGTTGTTTGTTCTATGTCCCTGTGATGCACCAGTGATGAGGAGGCTTCCTACTCTGAGTTCTATCCCATCATTCCCGGTGATGTGATGTCGGTCAAGGAGATCCTGAACATCGGCAAATTCCCACGGCACAGGACATGGTATGTTGAGAAGAGTTACTCAGGTGTTAGGGTGTCTGATATATACAGTAATACAGTAAGCCTTGTCCGAACCAGAATGGCCCATAGGGCATGGTTCTATGTCCTATTTCTGTAGCGTGAGGTAGCTTCATGTACAAGCACACCCCCCCTGCATAGTCAATACAATACGATTGGTACAATTCGTAACTAAATTATGCTTCTAAAATGCATTCACGCACCAGCAACGGCCCGTTGTAACAGGAGCACCCTGAGGTAAGATCAATGAATGTTATTGTGAAACAATGTGTCAAATTGATGGCAAAGTCAGAGTTGAGGCAACGTTCAAACTGAACTGTCTACAATCTGCAACGCCTCAGCGAAGCACAAAGCAAAGACATCTCTGCTGCATCTTCTCCTGACTAATTCATCCCTGCCTGGTAGTGCTTCCAGGCTTATCTCTCCTGTGTAGAGCACACCCAGAGTGAGGCGTGGGGGTAGTCCAGCAGTTTAGGTCACTGCCTTCAGAATACATGTACCGTTGCTCACATGGGTTTGAATCTGACCCACTGCACACTCTTTCATTCGACTTTTCCTGTTGCAATCACTTCTATATTTAAATCCCAGCCCCCATCCCCGCAGGAGGCCTTTTGCCTTTTGGTAGGCCGTCATTGTAAATAAGAATTTGTTCTTAACAGACTTGCCTAGTTAAATAAAGGTTAAATAAAAAAATATACATCCAATCAAATAGAGAATAGACTCAGAACATGACTCTGCAGTCAGCACAGTCTCTGACTCTCTGTGGAGAGCTATCTGTATGAAACATAGCAACGTCAGCAACGTCAGCTATAAATATCAATGGGGACGACATGAAACGCCAAAGCCAAAGCAATCTCTGCATCCTCCCACTCCACCATCCACGACAAGATGAGATCAAGTTCCACTGGTGCTGGCCCTTAGTTCAAGGGCCATCCTTCTGAAGCATCAGAGATTGACGTTAAAACAAAGATTCCATTCATGTCTCTTTTTGGATTTTCACTCTTCTTTTTCACTGTCATTTAAAACTCCAGCTGCTCTATGACCTCATATACTGGCTCAATAAGTTTATATGTGATGCCAATAAACTAAACAGTAATCATTGATGACACAAGCTTATTAACGAGCAAAGACGTTATAGAGGAGGGAGGGAAGAGAAAAGGGCTGCGGAGGAGGTGAATGTGATGAAGTAGGGTGCATCTTTTGTTTAAAGATTATATCACAAGCTTGGGGATTTCATAACCAGCTGTCATTGTAGAGAGTGTTATACATCTCAAAATAAATAGGGCTCCAGACTGGAAGGTTTAGGTCACAGTAAACATGATGGGAAGGGGGAAAAGTGGCATCTCATAACACCCTTATCCAGGGACACCTTGCCCTGTCCCTATTGTTCATGTGGCTGATAATGTGATTCAATGTAGGCCGTCATTGTAAATAGAATTTGTTCTCAACTATTTTACTTCAGCTTGAAGCTGGGGGTTTTGCTAAGCCAATCCAAAAGGAGTTAGATTTGACATCTCCAAGTATAATGTAACTGGAAAAAAATGGTTGAAACAAAACATCAAGACCTTTTCGGTCATTGAGGCACCTCAACCCTAAAAACCAATCAGGTCATGCCTGTCATGACGTTGGCCTGGGGGTAGGTTTATGACGGTCATAAATACCTCTTCCCCCCTTTTTCCTCTCTCTACCCTACTGATGTGAAATTTGAAAACCCCTTGGTTAACATAGAGAGTCTGGGAACATCAGAAGGTGGGGCGAAAATGAACTATATTCTTGTAATCCGACCAATTAAATAACATATGCGGTGTTACTTAATGAATATGATGTCAGTTTGGTTGTCATCTGAGACATTCTCCTCAATGATTGGATGACATAAACTCTACAGTGGAAAGTCTACACATCAGAGTTATCGGATTCACATGGAATTGTTGTTCAATTTAAATGTTTGAATATAAAATTATTGGTGAAGAGATGAAACGTAAGTTTAGCTTCCAAATTTGAGATTTGGGTTTTCATAATGTTAGGGCTCTGCTCAATCAGTGGCCCGCCCCTGTGAAGAGGCATGGGTTATGAAACTTTTCAGACACACCCTTCTCGCTCCACTATATTTTTATTTATTTTTATTTATCTGTTATTTTACCAGGTAAGTTGACTGAGAACACGTTCTCATTTGCAGCAACGACCTGGGGAATAGTTACAGGGGAGAGGAGGGGGATTAATGAGCCAATTGTAAACTGGGGATTATTAGGTGACCGTGATGGTTTGAGGGCCAGATTGGGAATTTAGTCAGGACACCTGGGTTAACACCCCTACTCTTACGATAAGTCCCTTGGGATCTTTAATGACTTCAGAGAGCCAGGACACTTGTGCCGTCTTTCGGGTGCCATCCGAAAGAGGGCACCCTACACAGGGCAGTGTCCCCAATCACTGCCCTGGGGCATTGGGATATTTTTTTAGACCAGAAGAAAGAGTGCCTCCCACTGGCCCTCCAACACCACTTCCAGCAGCATCTGGTCTCCCATCCAGGAACTGACCAGGACCAACCCTGCTTAGCTTCAGAAGCAAGCCAGCAGTGGTATGCAGGGTGGTATGCTTCTGGAAAAAGCCTATATATAGCCCAAAAGCTATATCAAGCCTTGACGAAAATGTATCTTCCTGTTCCAAGTACGTGAGGTCTGCAGCCTCTGCGTTGAAAGGACTAACATGTCAACTACAGAACTAAGCCAACCTCAGCATGAGCTTTGGTTGCGAATGGTATGAACTTTGAAATCTTATTCACTACAGAAGTGATACCTCCTAGCCGTTGAGTTAGCCACAGCAGCTGCAAACGCGGGCTAGGAAAGAACAGACAGAGTATCCCGTCTACCACACAACGACGTTACTACAACGTATCCAATTGACCACCAGAGACATTCTTCAAAGGACAAAGGACTCGGTTTGGCAACACGGTCTTCCATCTACCACCAACCTACCGAAGCGCAGCTTAGAGTAAATATTTATTGCATTTTTCTTTTCCAAATGGGCGGAAATTTAGAATGCAAAAGATACTGTATTTACGATAGCACAGCTTCTCCCTTTGTCCCTCAGTCTTCCCGCTCTTTCACTCAAACCCAGCCCCTTTTCTTTTGTGTAACCAGCTGTCATATCTGTTCCGCCCGCTAGGGACGTTTTCCTTTATGACATAATATGTAATCAAGGTATAATTAATTCTGTGTATATGTAATTCTGTGTGATTAGTTAGGTATTTAGTAAATAAATAATTAAACCCAATCTTGTATTGCTGATTCAACTTGTTAGCCAGGGTTCGGAAGATAACCAAGAGTTTACAACTTTCAGATGAGACTGAATTAAGGTGACGATTAATATTGACTTCTATTGATGTATAATATTACTAGGTCTTTAAGAGTTTATCCGGAAGATAACAGCTCTATAAATATTATTTCGTGGTGCCCCAACTCTCTAGTTAATTACATTTACATGATTAGCTCAATCAGGTAATATTAATTACGGAGGAAGGATTTTATAGAATAGCATGTCATATCACTTAATCCGGCATAGCCAAAGACACAACATGCAATCACAGTACAAAGTTAAGAGTATGAAATAACTGATCTGTGACAACATAAAAATGCTTGTTTGATCTATTCAAAGCATGTCAAAGCAGTACGAACCATGAAAAGTAAACGCACTGAAATGAACTCTTACAATGTGCTATGAACTCTGGTTCCTCTCTAACAGGAAAGCCAAGAAAGATTAAGAAGCAATCTGCCAGTCACTGGCAGTGATGAATAGAGAGATCGAGTGAAGAGGACCTTTTCTCCTTTAGAAAAGAGGACAAGTGTTTGGCAGCAGGAAGATATGCGGACTGAGAGGAAGAGTTAAAAAGAAAGGAAAGTTGTGGATCACTTGAGAGAAAGCCCATGCATCTGACAGCAGTAATAAGCCTCAGCTGTGCAGACGTGCCTGCATCTCGTTGTCATCTGAGTGGCTCTTTCACGCCCTCTTGTCCTCCCATCAACTGGAGTGCCAACCAGACCTCAGCCTGCTAACGTGCTTAGCTCTAATTCCAAGGCCCGGGCTCACCTTTTTATTTCTCTGCCTAGTAATCCCTTTCGCTCATACATTAACAAGGTCTTTCTCCCTTCCGAAGTATATTTGCTGCATGGAAACCTAAAGCCGTTCCACCCAGGAGAGGAGCCGGATAGAAAGGGGATATTTTTGGGAGGAGAGAGTAGAGACTGATGAAATCCTCCTTGAGTGAATTTGGAAGGATATGTGGGATGGATTCTAAACCCCTTCATGGATTCGTTGAGTCTATTTCTGGGACACCTGAACGAACACCCCGGGGATATGGGATTGGCATGACATTTTGTTTTGATTCGATAACAATGTGAACACGATGCTCTCTCTCTCTATCTCTCAGTCTCTAACCCCCAATTAGAGGTGTGAGATTCTTGTTTATTCTTGTTTCACCTCTCTCTATTTCCCTCGCTCCCTCGCTCTTTCCTACAAATCCCACCCTCCTATCAGGGAGGATAGTGTAAATTCAGGACAGTATGCAAATTCACTGGATGACTCATAGGACTTAGCTCTTTTGTGGGGAGCTCAATACACTTCCAACAGTGTGAAATGATCTTGAAATGTCCATTTGAAGCAGAGTAAGCCCAGCCCTGACTGACAACCACACAAAATCATTCCTGCAGCACTGAGTGTGTATGCCACGTGGGTGTGTGGCACGTGGGTGTGTGTGGCACGTGTGGGTGTGTGGCACGTGGGTGTGTGGCACGTGTGTGCACACCGGTTTGTGTCAAGAACTGCAACGCTGCTGGGTTTTTCGCGCTCAACAGTTTCCCGTGTGTATCAAGAAAAGTCCACCACCCAAAGGACATCCACCCAACTGTGGGAAGTATTGGTGTCAACATGGAACAACATCCCTGTGGAATGCTTTCAACACCTTGTAGAGCCCATGCCCTGACAAATTGAGGCTGTCCTGAGGGCAAAATGGTGAGGGGTGCGGGTGCAACTCAATATTAGGAAGGTGTCCTTAATGTTTTGTACACTCAGTGTATATGCATGCATGCATAAATGACCACTTCTCTAATCATGCATGTGAGAATAAGTGAAGTCTAGCAATGTGTGTGTGTGTGTGTTCACACTACCAATTTCAGAGGACTATCACTGTCAGTCAGTCGGCCAGGCAATGGGACACCGGGATGGAAACCCCTCTATAGATCAGAGAGAGCCTAGGAGTGTAATAAAAGGCAGATGGAGACCATGATTGGGGCATGTGTGGGGCGGGATGGGCCACCAATCAAAGAATATCAACATTGCATAAGAACCAGGGCAATGACACAGCAGTTATACAACTGAATGCCTTCATCTGAAATGTGTCTTCCACATTTAACCCAACCCCTCTGAACCGGGGGGGGGATCCACATCTTCGGTACCTGGGGAACAGTGGGTTCACTGCCTTGCTCAGGGGCAGAGTGGCAGATTTTTACCTTGCCAGCACAGGGATTTGATCCCCAAAGCTCTAACCACTATACTGTGCAAGTGTACGGTATCTGTTAGATATTGGGGGCTTTTATATGTTACTTGTCGTCTTGACTGTACTGCAGCACAGCTCAGTAGTGATTTTCTTGAACTAAAGCTATAGACCTAAAGGCTATACACTGAGTGTACAAAACATTAAGAACACCTTCCTAATATTGAGTTGCACCCCTTTTGCCCTCAGAACAGCCTCAATCCGTCGGGGCATGGACTCTACAAGGTGTCAAAAGCATTCCACTGGGATTCTGGCCAATGTTGACTCGAATGCTTCCCACGGTTGTGTCAAGTTGGCTAGATATCCTTTGGGTGGTGGACCGTTCTTGATACACACGGGAAACTGTTGAGCTTGAAAAACATGGCACCGTTGCAGTTCTTGACACTACCTGGTGCGCCTGGCACCTACTGCTATACCCCGTTCAAAGGCACTTAAATATTTTGTCTTGCCCATTCACCCTCTGAATGGCACACGTACACAATCCATGTCTCAATTGCCTCTAGGCTTAAAATCCTTCTTTAACCTGTCTCCTCCCCTTCAACTACAATTACTGAAGTGGATTTAACAATTGACATTAATAAGGGATCATAGCTTTCAACTGGATTCACCTGGTCAGTCTATGTCAAGGAAAGAGCAGCTGTTCATGATGTTTTGTACACTCAGTGTACATCCAGGACGTTGAGCATAATTTTCTTATTGAGCTTGATTTTTAGAGGCCAATCTCTCGCTGAATCTCCAGGATCTGACATATGCTATCTAAAAAAAAACTGATCATAAGCAGAAATAGAGTTTGTCAGATTTTTTTTTATTCAACCCCAGGATATTTTCCCAGGCTACTGTTGAGTCGAAACATGCTTTTGTAGTACTTCTGCAATGATGCATTTATATATGCATTGCTGCTATTGTTTTTGTTTCATGTGTGTTGTGGTTTTCATTGTTGGTCCGTGGTATGTAATGAGGAGCAAACAGACGCTGCACTTGACACATTTATGAAATGTCTTATTCCAGTTACTAATAAGCACGAACCCATTAAGAAAATGACTGTAAAAACAATTCCATCTGTGTGGATTGATGAGAAATGTAAACTTGTATGGTTGAGAGGGATGAGGCAAAAGGAATGGCAAATAAATCTGGGTTGCACAACCGATTGGCAAACGTATTGCAAATTGAGAAATTACGTGACTAAACTGAATAAAAAGAAGAAGCTACACGATGAAACAAAGATAAATGACATGAAGAATGATAGTAAAAGCTTTGGAGCATCTTAAATTACATTTTGGAGAGAGAAAAAAGGCAAACTCAGCTCCATCATTCATTGAATCAGATGGCTCATTCATCACAAACCTGACTGATATTGCCTACTACCTTCGTGATCTTTTCATTGGCAAGATTAGCAAATTTAGGCATGACATGTCAGCAACAAATGCTGACATCACACATCCAAGTATGCCTGACCAAATTATGAAAGACAAGCATTGCAAGTTTGAATTCCATAAAGTGAGTTTGGAAGAGGTGAAAAAAATATTGTTGTCTATCAACAATGACAAGCCACCGGGGTCTGAGAACATGGATGGAAAATTACTGAGGATAATAGTGGATGATATTGCCACTCCTATTTGCCATATTTTCCATTTAATCCTACTAGAAAGTGTGTGCCCACAGGCCAGGAGGAAAGCAAAAGTCATTCCGCAACCTACAGTAAGAATAGTAAAGCCCCCTTTACTGGCTCAAATAGCCGACCAATTACTAATTGTACATTTTGTTACCAACCCTTAGTAAACTTTTGGAAAAAAATTGTGCTTGACCAGATAGAATGCTTTTTTACAGTAAACAAATTGACAACAGACTATCAGCACGCTAATTGGGAAGGACATTCAACAAGCACAGTGCTTACACAAATGACTGATGATTGGCTGAGAGAAATTGATAATAGAAAGATTGGGGTGGCAGGTATCCTAGTGGTTAGAGCGTTGAACTAGTAACTGAAATGATGCAAGATCGAATCCCTGAGCAGACAAGGTAAACATCTGTTGTTCTGCCCATGAACAAGGCAGTTAACCCACTGTTCATAGGCTGTCATTGAAAATAAGAATTTGTTCTTAACTGACTTGCCTAGTTAAATAAAGGTAAAATTGTGGGGGCTGTTTTGTTACAATTCAGTGCGGCTTTTGACATTATCGATCATAGTCTGCTGCTGAAAGCTATGGCTTTACACCCCCTGCTATATTGTGGATAAATAGTTACTTGTCTAACAGAACACACAGTGTGTTCTTTAATGGAAGCCTCTCCAGCAGGCTGGGGAATCAGGAATCCCCCAGGGCAGCTGTCTAGGCCCCTTACTTTTTTCAATCTTTACTAACTACATGCCTAGGTACATACATAGATTATTTACTTTCAGTAAAGCCAGTGTGTCTATGTATGCGGATGACTCAACACTATACACGTCAGCTACTACAGCGAATGAAATGACTGCAACACTTAACAAAGTTTCAGACTGGGTGGCAAGGAATAAGTTAGTCCTAAGTATTTCTAAAACTAAAATAATTGTATTTGGGACAAATCATTCACTAAACTCTTAACCTCAACTAAACCTTGTAATAAATCATGTGGAAATTGAGCAAGTTGAGGTGACTAAACTGCTTGGAGTAACCCTGAATTGTAAACTGTCATGGTAAAAACATATTGGTACAACAGTAGCTAAGATGGTGAGAAGTCTGTCCATAATAAAGCGCTGTTCTGCCTTCTTAACAGCACTATCAACAAGGCAGGTCCTACAGGCCCTAGTTTTGTCGCACCTGGACTACTGTTCAGTTGTTCAGCCACAAAAAGGGACTTGCAAAAAAATTGCAATTGGCTTAGAACAGGGCAGCGCAGCTGGCCCTTGGACGTACAAAGAGAGCTAACATGAATAATATGCATGTCAATCTCTCCTGGCACAAAGTAAAGGAACAATTGACTTCATCACTACTTGTATTTATGAGAGGTATTGACATGTTAAATGCACCGAGCTGTCTGTTTGAACTACTGACACACATGCATACCCTACAAGACATGCCACAAGAGGTCTCTTCACAGTCTCCAAGTCCAGAACAGACTATGGGGTGCGCACAGTACTACATAGAGCCATGACTACATGAAACTCTATTATACATCAAGTAACTAATGCAAGAAGTACAATTAGATTAAACAACTGTTAAAAATAGACCTTATGGAAGAGCGGAGACTGTGAAGCAACACAAACATAGGCACAGACACATGTATACACACACATGTACACATGGTTTTGTATTGTAGACATGTGGTAGTAGTGGAGTAGTTCTTTCAAAAAATTCAAAAAAATAAAAAACAGAAAAGTGTTGCGTGCATATGTATTCACCCCCTTTGCCATGAAGCCCCTAAATAAGATCTGGTGCAACCGATTACCTTCAGAATTACCTTCAGAAGTCACATAATTAGTTAAACAAAGTCCACCTGTGTGCAATCTAAGTGTAACATTATGTCAGTACATATACACCTGTTCCGACAGGCCCCAGAGTCTGCAACACCACTAAGCAAGGGGCACCACCAAGCAAGTG
The DNA here is from genome assembly GCF_013265735.2 of Oncorhynchus mykiss. Classification (NCBI taxonomy): domain Eukaryota; kingdom Metazoa; phylum Chordata; class Actinopteri; order Salmoniformes; family Salmonidae; genus Oncorhynchus; species Oncorhynchus mykiss. The sequence continues at coordinate 28,206,145 of NC_048567.1, forward strand.
GCACCATGAAGACCAAGGAGCTCTCCAAACAGGTCAGGGACAAAGTTGTGGAGAAGTACAGATCAGTGTTGGGTTATAACAAAAATATTAAAAACGTTGAACATCCCACAGAGCACCATTAAATACATTATTAAAATAAATGGAAAGAATATGGCACCACAACAAACCTGCGAAGAGAGGGCCGCCCACCAAAACTCACGGACCAGGCAAGGAGGACATTAATCAGAGAGAACACCATCCCCACAGTGAAGCATGGTGGTGGCAGCATCGTGCAGTGGAATGTTTTTCATAGGCAGGGACTGGGAAACTGGTCAGAATTGAAGGAATGGTGGATGGTGCTAAATACAGGGAATTCTTGAGGGGAACCTGTTTCAGTCGTCCAGAGATTTGAGACTGGGACGGAGGTTCACCTTCCAGCAGGACAATGACCCTAAGCATACTGCCAAAGCAACACTTGAGTGGTTTAAGGGGAGACATTTAAATGTCTTGGAATGGCCTAGTCAAAGCCCATACCTCTATCCAATTGAGAATCTGTGGTATGACTTAAAGATTGCTGTACACCAGCGGAACCCATCCAACTTGAAAGAGTTGGAGCAGTTTCGCCTTGAAGAATGGGCAACAGTCCCAGTGGCTAGATGTGCCAAGCTTATAGAGACATACCATAATTGCTGCAAAAGGTGGCTCCACAAAGTATTGATTTCGGGGGGTGAATAGTTATGCACGGTCAGGTTTTTTTTAAATTGTCTTATTTCTTGTTTGTTTCACAATAAAAAATATTTTGCATCTTCAAAGTTGTAGGCATGCTGTGTAAGTAAAATGATACAAAATACCCCAAAAATCTATTTTTAGTCCAGGTTGTAAGTCAACAAAATTGGAAAAATGCCAAGCCATGTTAGGACCATAAAAATATCATTATAAACTGGTTGGTTCGAACACTGAATGCTGATTGGTTGAAAGTCGTGCTATATCAGACCATATACCATTGGTATGACAAACCGTTTATTTTTTCTGTTCTAATTACATTGGTAACCAGTTTAAAATAGCTATAAGGCACCTCGGGGTTTTGTGGTATATGGCCAATATACCACGGCTAAAGGCTGTATCCAGGCACTCCGCGTTGCGTCGCGCTTAAGAACAGCCCTTAGCCGTGGTATATTGGCCATATACCACAAACCCCCGGGCCTTATTGCTTAATTCTATTTCTATGATTAGGACAGCCTCAGTGTCACAAGGAGTTGGTGTATGTACTGTATGCACGTTTTCCAATAGGCCTTTTCTCAGTAGCTTTCTAACAGGGAATCTTTTGGTTCTCTGGTCCAATAGGGATGTCCTGAAGGAGACCATGGCAGCGGATGAACAGGGTCTGAGAACTGGAGAGAAGTGGACCCTGTTTGGAAATGAGGCTGAGAAAGTAGAGGTGGAGGTGCTCAGGGAACAGCGCTATGTCCGCCAACGCTGTGACCGCATGGCCTTGCGTAGGCAGGTAAGAGTCTGCTCTGATCTCATCCCACACGGATACACGGACACTCCGGACACTGAATTATAGGCCTACGGTATTGTGAATTCAGTAGGGCCAAATGTATAAAAACAGTTGCCCAGTTGAAAATCAACATGGTCTCATTTAACCATTGAGGTTTTATGTCGCCAACGCTGACATCCCTACATTTCCCCATGGCTTACTGAGAATTAAGTTTCTTTGCCTTATGTCAGTTGACCAGTAATCAAATCAAATCTAACTTTATTTGTCACATGCACAGAATACAACAAGTGTAGACCTTACCGTGAACTGCTTACTTACAAGCCCTTAACCAACAGTGCAGTTCAAGAAGAGTTAAGAAAATATTTTCCAAATAAACTAAAGTAAGGAAAAAAAATGGAATAAAAAGTAACATAATAAAATAACAGTAACGAGGCTATGTACAGGGGGTACCGGTTCCGAGTCAGTGTACAGGTTAGTTGAGGTAATTAGGGGGGGAAGTGACTATGCATAGATAATGAACAGCAAGTAGCAGCAGTGTACAAAACAAATGGAGGGGGGTGCATTTGAATACCAGCTGTAAGTGTATTTGAATACCAGCTGTGTCTATCCGTGTTCCAGGCTGAGCAGAAGGCTTCCATCCATTTGAAGTATCTGGAGGACCTGAGTCAAAAGGCCCCAGACTTCCCTATCCCACTGAGAGCCCACATGGTGTGGGAGGGCATGGGGGTCAAAATCTCCTGCACCATCCAGGGATGCCCACCTCCTAGGGCCACCTGGTAAGCACTCACACTTAAGGCTAATGACCTCCATTGAAAATCTCTGAAGACGGATAGGTTACAGTATGCTTATTATGTAGCTACACAGGTTTTGCCATGTCAACCTTTGATTCCTGAATTGGAATATCACTCTCATATTTGTGGGTGAAATTACCTAATTTGCCTCGATATTAGCCTTGGCAATGTGTGTAACCGTCACCCTTGATAAGCAGATGCACTAAAAGACTAGCGGATGAAAAGAATATGTGTTCAGTATTCATGCCTGAGCACAGTCAGAGCTGTGGACCAGATGACCAGCGGCTTATGAGTTGAACAATCCCAGATGGGACGCATGCATCCCAATGAGCTCCGAGAGTCTTGACTCGACTGAGACGGAGCTCAAGAAGAAATGTGAGATCAAAAGCCATCTATATGCTAAAGGAGTCATGTTAACTGTTGCGTAGCATAGATTAGCATAATTAGCACCGGGCATGAACATTGAAAGCATAACAGTGGTCATGTTTACATTTAATTGGGATTTTTGTTAGTTTATACCTAGACATTTGGACTGTTATTAACTCTCTCCTTCCCAGGTATAAGGACGGGGTACCCCTGAGTGCCTTTGGCCAGGCTTGGAACCACAGTCTGAAGCAGAAGTTTGGCCTCAACACGCTGGAAATCAGAAGGTAACCGAAAGGATTTTCATATGTGTGCCTTTAGCACCCTGCTGTTCAAGACGTTGTAGTTACTTCCACTCCCCTCTTCCATTTCCTCCTCCTTCCTTCTGAGTGAATATGAGAGTGAACTACAGTGTCCTCAGAAAGTATTCACACCCCTTGACTTAGTCCACATTTTGTTGTGTTACAGCCTGAATTTAACATGGATTAAATATGTTTTTTTTTTCTCACCCATCTACACACAATACCTTGTATTTTAGTGCCTTGCTGCAAACAGGATGCATGTTGTGGAATATTGTTTATTATGTACAGGCTTCCTTATTTTCACTCTGTAAATTAGGTTAGTGTTGTGGAGTAACTACAATGTTGTTGATCCATCCTCAGTTTTCTCCTATCACAGCCATTAAACTCTGTAACTGCTTTAAAGTCACAATTGGCCTCATGGTGAAATTCCTGAGCGGTTTCCTTCCTCTCCAGCAACTGAGTTTGGAAGGACACCTGTATCTTTGTAGTGACTGGGTGTATTGATACACCATTCAAAGTGTAATTAATAACTTCACCATGCTCAAAGGGTTATTCAATGTCTGTTTTTTATTTTTACCCATCTACCAATAGGTGCCCTTCATTGCAAGGCACTGGAAAACCTCCCTGGACTTTGTGGTTGAATCTGTGTTTGAAATGCATTGCTCAACTGAGGGACCGTACAGATAATTGTATGGGTGGTGTACAGAGATGAAGTAGTCAAAAAGAATGTTAAACACTATTGTTGCACACAGAGTAAGTCCATGCAACTTATATGTGACTTGTTAAGCACATATTTTACTACTGAACTTATTTAGGTTTGCCATAACAAAGGGGTTGAGTATTTATTGACTCAAGACGTTTAAGCTTTTCATTTTTAATCAATTTGTACACATTTCTAAAAACATAATTCCACTATGACATTATGGGGTATTGTGTGTTGGCTAGTGACAAAACATTTATGTTTAATCCATTTTAAATTCAGGTTGTAACAATACTTTCTGAAGGCACTGTACATGAGAATGTTGGCATGTCTTGTGATTTAGCTTTGGGCTCAGCCTGGAGCCAAGATGGTGGCACAAACACATGAGTCATCACCCTTCCCCATCCCCAGGTGCTCTGTTGAGGATGCTGGGGAGTACAAGGTGGTTGCCAGGAGTTCTCTGGGTGAAGCTACTACCATTGCCACTCTGGTGGTCAACTGTAAGTAGCTGCTGATTCTGACAACTGTCATGGACATGGTATTCCTAATATGGACACCGTACAGACAGATTGCTCCTCTGCCTCAAATTCAGATAGATCATGTTAAATTGGTAACCATGTCACATTTCCCCCTTTCCTGCTCCATACTAGTCCATACTTGTTTTACTCAAGTGAGACAACCTAAGGGGATGCTCATTCATACTTCTATGGGATATAAATCACCATTCATCCGTACCAATTATTTCCAATTCATCTTGATCCAGTTCCATCTGCTGTGATGGTTTGCACCTAGATGACTGGCGTTCTATACCATATCAATAGCCTACACCTTCAATCTAAACTGATTAGTGCAATACATTACATGCCATTACGAGTGAAAAACCATGTGTAGCTTAGCACTTAGAGCTTTGGGCCAGTAACTGGAAGGTCACTGGTTTGAATACCCTACCAGACAAGGTCAGAAATCTGCCGATGTGCCCTTGAGCAAGGCACTTAACCCTAATTTGCTCCAGGGTCGCTGTACTGCTATGGCTGACACTGTAAAACAACACACTTCACTGCCCCTATAATAGGGGGGCAAGCACTCCTATTCACCTATCGTCCATATTTCACCTGCTCACGTTCTCCTTTCGATTGTTTGAAATAGGCTCAAGGGAATATTAGTTGTGACGTGTATAAAAGTGGCTTTACCAGGATTGATTTGTCTCTCTTTCTCCCTCCATCTCTCTGCACTCTCCACACCCCCCTCGCTCTCCTCCTTGTCCCCCCACTCCACGATTCAGCATATCAAGGAGCTGAGGCCGCAATCAAGCAATCCTGGACCCCAAGTAAGTTTCATGCAGCATCTAATGAAAAAATGTCCTTTTTAATTTCTCTGCCGCCTTTTGAAGTTCACTCTCGTCTCTTCCGCTAAGACTGAGCCTTTGAAGACACTGACAACTCTGAGGCTCTGCTGCATGTGCTCTGAAATGGTTTGGCTGACTGGATACAAGGATGGATTGAATGGCAAGGGGATGCTTATGGTTCATCGGAGTGTGTGTCGTGTGTGTGTGTGTGTGTGTGTGTCGTGTGTGTGTGTCGTTTGTGTGTGTGTGTGTGTGTCGTGTGTGTGTGTGTGTGTGTGTCGTGTGTGTGTGTCGTGTGTGTGTGTGTGTGTGTGTGTGTGTGTGTGTGCCTGTATATGAAGAGGTTGAATGGGAGGGGTAGGTGAACAAATCGCTGCCATTTCAGCGCCAGTCAGAGTCATGTATATTTCAGCACAGAGAGAGAGTGTGCAATTTGTTCACTTTTGCTGGCAGCTTGGCCTATATGTATAATGCTCCTAAGCCATTCTCCAGAGTTTGAGCAAGTAGAGAGGCTGGTTGCACCCACAGGGAGACCATGCAGAGTAGTGATTAGACACTGACTAATAACCAACAGCTTATTTATATAGATTGTTTAGCACTGCTCTGTTGCCTTAGTAAATGACTTGCTCTTCCTAGATCGTGTCAGCATCACACACAACTGGATCAAACTGTTATTGACAATAACAAACTCGCTGTATCACAGACTGTTTAAAGTGGTGTGCAAGTCACAATCAATGGACTCAGACAGTGGTGTCCTCTGCATGTTTGAAACGAAATAGCAATCATTCCAAATGAAGCTTTATCAGCATGTAATGCCATCCATACACACTGGCTGAGGAGAAAATGGGATTTGAATAGCAGAATGACATTAGTGTGGTGCTGAGACCTCATTTTGTCATGTGGAGCAGGGAGACGGATACTATTAGCCGATGTGGATTACTCCCTAGAACAAAGGGCAACCCCAGCACATTTATCATAATCATGACGGAGACATGCAGGGAATGACTGAAACAGAGAGATTGATGGGGAGAGATGGGGAGTTATTAAATTGATGCGCATCCAAGTGACTGTCCTGGTCTGTTATTTAGACAAAGATCATTATGGAAACACGTCGGCAACCTTTCAGATCTGTTGGTGGGAATGGGATCTGACAAGGCCTGGTAGTTTTCAGTCTTATCTGTCGACGGAAAAGGGGAGCTCCGAAAAGGAAGAGTTTCATGTTTGTAAATGAGCTTTTGTTGTTTAAAATACATTGTGAAAGAGATTGGTGTGTTTTTCACTATTTAAGCACGGCATGGGGTTGTTCAGTGACAGACATGTATTTGTTTCAAATCTATCACTTGATTGTTTTGTTTCAAAGAGACAAATAATCATGTTTTTTTTGCTAAATGCTATACATCCGTCTCACTCTCAAGATATGTAATTAGTACTGATAGGTTTTACACAGTCAAATGTAACAAAAAAACTCAATTGTTTCTAAATTACTGTACATATGACACATACAATATTCAAAACATGTTTTTAAAAACATTAATCAATACAGTAATATGAGATCTGTATATAAAACATTTACATTTGACATTTTAGTCATTTAGCATATGCTCGTATCCAGAGTGACTTAGAGTAAGTGCATTTATCTTAAGATAGCTAGGTGAGACAACTACATATCACAGTAAACTATACAGGATACAAACATTCCATTCAAGCTACAAAGTGGATGTATAGCGTTTTGCAAAACAATAAAAACATTCATACTCATCTAAAATCTGAGAACAGTAATATTTTACACACATATGAAGGTACCCATAAGCAATCATTTAGGACGAAAAAACACAAATGTGAAACAATTGTGGATATAGCGTTTTGAAAATAGTTAATAATTCATGTAGTGCATTCGGAAAGTATTCAGACCCCTCAACTTTTTCCACATTTTGATTTGTTATTTAAAATTGATTATAAATAAATAATACCCCACAATAACAAAGCAAAAACATAAAAAAATGGAAATATCACATTTACATACAGTGCCTTGCGAAAGTATTCGGCCCCCTTGAACTTTGCGACCTTTTGCCACATTTCAGGCTTCAAACATAAAGATATAAAATTGTATTTTTTTGTGAAGAATCAACAACAAGTGGGACACAATCATGAAGTGGAACGACATTTATTGGATATTTCAAACTTTTTTAACAAATCAAAAACTGAAAAATTGGGCGTGCAAAATTATTCAGCCCCTTTACTTTCAGTGCAGCAAACTCTCTCCAGAAGTTCAGTGAGGATCTCTGAATGATCCAATGTTGACCTAAATGACTAATGATGATAAATACAATCCACCTGTGTGTAATCAAGTCTCCGTATAAATGCACCTGCACTGTGATAGTCTCAGAGGTCCGTTAAAAGCGCAGAGAGCATCATGAAGAACAAGGAACACACCAGGCAGGTCCGAGATACTGTTGTGAAGAAGTTTAAAGCCGGATTTGGATACAAAAAGATTTCCCAAGCTTTAAACATCCCAAGGAGCACTGTGCAATCGATAATATTGAAATGGAAGGAGTATCAGACCACTGCAAATCTACCAAGACCTGGCCGTCCCTCTAAACGTTCAGCTCATACAAGGAGAAGACTGATCAGAGATGCAGCCAAGAGGCCCATGATCACTCTGGATGAACTGCAGAGATCTACAGCTGAGGTGGGAGACTCTGTCCATAGGACAACAATCAGTCGTATATTGCACAAATCTGGCCTTTATGGAAGAGTGGCAAGAAGAAAGCCATTTCTTAAAGATATCCATAAAAAGTGTTGTTTAAAGTTTGCCACAAGCCACCTGGGAGACACACCAAACATGTGGAAGAAGGTGCTCTGGTCAGATGAAACCAAAATTGAACTTGCAAGACGTTATGTTTGGCGTAAAAGCAACACAGCTCATCACCCTGAACACACCATCACCACTGTCAAACATGGTGGTGGCAGCATCATGGTTTGGGCCTGCTTTTCTTCAGCAGGGACAGGGAAGATGGTTAAAATTGATGGGAAGATGGATGGAGCCAAATACAGGACCATTCTGGAAGAAAACCTGATGGAGTTTGCAAAAGACCTGAGACTGGGACGGAGATTTGTCTTCCAACAAGACAATGATCCAAAACATAAAGCAAAATCTACAATGGAATGGTTCAAAAATAAACATATCCAGGTGTTAGAATGGCCAAGTCAAAGTCCAGACCTGAATCCAATCGAGAATCTGTGGAAAGAACTGAAAACTGCTGTTCACAAATGCTCTCCATCCAACCTCACTGAGCTCGAGCTGTTTTGCAAGGAGGAATGGGAAAACATTTCAGTCTCTCGATGTGCAAAACTGATAGAGACATACCCCAAGCGACTTACAGCTGTAATCGCAGCAAAAGGTGGCGCTACAAAGTATTAACTTAAAGGGGCTGAATAATTTTGCACGCCCAATTTTTCAGTTTTTGATTTGTTAAAAAAGTTTGAAATATCCAATAAATGTCGTTCCACTTCATGATTGTGTCCCACTTGTTGTTGATTCTTCACAAAAAAATACAGTTTTATATCTTTATGTTTGAAGCCTGAAATGTGGCAAAAGGTCGCAAAGTTCAAGGGGGCCGAATACTTTCGCAAGGCACTGTAAGTATTCAGACCCTTTAATCAGTACTTTGTTGAAGCACCTTTGGCAGCGATTACAGCCTTGAGTCTTCTTGGGTATGACGGTATAAGCTTGGCACACATTCTTCTCTTCAGATCCTCTGAACCTCTGTCAGGTGGGATGGGGAGCGTCGCTCCACAGCTACTTTCAGGTCTCTTCAGAGATGTTCGATCGGGTTCAAGACCGGGCTCTGGCTGGGCCACTCAAGGACATTCAGAGACTTGTCCCGAAGCCACTCCTGCGTTGTCTTGGCTGTGTGCTTAGGGTCGTTGACCTGTTGGAAGGTGAACTTTCACCCCAGTCTGAGGTCCTGAGCGTTCTGGAGCAGGTTTTCATCAAGGATCTCTCTGTACTTTGTTCCGTTCATCTTCGTCTCGATCCTGACTAGTTTCCCAGTCCCTACCACTGAAAAACATGCCCACAGCATAATGCTGGCACCACCATGCTTCACCATGGGGAGGGTGCCAGGTTTCTTCCAGATATGAAGCTTGGCATTCAGGCCAATGAGTTCAATCTTGGTTTCATCAGACCAGAGAATCTTGTTTCTCATGGTCTGAGAGTCTTTAGGTGCCTTTTGGTAAACTCCAATCGGGCTGTCATGTGCCTTTTACTGAGGAGTGGCTTCTGTCTGGCCACTCTACCATAAAGGCCTGATTAGTGGAGTGCTGCAGAGATGGTTGTCCTTCTGGAAGGTTCTCCCATTTCCACAGAGGAACTCCAGAGCTCTGTCAGAATGACCATCGCATTCTTGGTCACCTCCCTGACCAAGGCCCTTCTCCCCCGATTGCTCAGTTTGGCTGGGCGGCCAGCTCTAGGAAGGGTCTTGGTGTTTCCAAACTTCTTCCATTTAAGAATGATGGAGGCCACTGTGTTCTTGGGGACCGTCAATGCTGCAGAAATTGTTTGGTAGCCTTCCCCAGATCTGTGCCTTGACACAATTCTGTCTTGGTGCTCTACGGACAATTCTTTCGACCTTGTGGCTTGGTTTTTGCTCTGACATGCACTGCCAACTGTGGGACCTTATATGAACAGGTGTATGCCTTTCCAAATCATGTCCAATCAATTGAATTTGCCACAGGTCGATTCCAGTCTTGTTGTAGGAACATTTCAAGGATGATCAATGGAAACAGGATGCACCTGTGTCTAATAGCAAAGGGTCTGAATACTTGTGTAAATACGTATTTAAAAAAATAAATGTAAACCTGTTTTCATTATGGGGTGTTGTGTGTAGATTGATGAGTAAAACAATGCATTTAATCTATTTTAGAATAAGGCTGTAACATCACAAAATGTGGAAAAAGTCAAGGGGTCTAAATACATATAATGTCTCTCAAAACCTTTTCAGAAATTGTCAAATGTTTCTCTCAATCGCATGTCTCTCATTAATCCCATGTTTACCCCCTTGTGAGGGAGGCCTTTTCAGGAACAAGGGTGCATGTGTGCGAGAGAGGGAGTAAGTCTGTGTGTGTGTCCTTTGTGCTTGTGTGCGTGCGTGCATGCATTCCTGAAGATGAAAAATATCCCCCCTTCCATTACTAATACAGGCCAGTTGGCGTATCTGGGCCTTCGTCCAGTTAATTAAGGTTCCTCTTTGCTTTGTGCATTTTCACTCTGCTGCCACAAGTGAGAGAATCTGAGGGAGAGCAAAGCTTGTTACTTACTCATTGCTTGCTGAGAATAATGGGATCACACTAGTGTCCTCCATAGTACGCTGATGGCAAATCTCAACTTCATCTGACATAACGTCATCATGAGGCTGGAGATGTTGGGAAAACGAGATTATTTCCCCATCTATATGTTTGTTCTTGCTTATTTCTCTTCTTCTTTTTGCCTTCTCCTCCTCTTCTTCGCCCCAACGTTCCCACCTCCACCTCCCTTTCCCTCTTTCTTTTCGTCTTACTCTTCCTCCTCCTCCCCCCACCCATCTTCCTCCTCTTTTCTCTGTAGTTGCAATGATGGAGCGGGAGGCTCTGTTTGAGTTCAGCTTCCCTCCGACCTGGGCGAAAGAGGGGGAGAATCTGACCCTGCAGTGTGCCTTCTCTTCGGCCCTGCTGCCCTTCCAACAGGACGTGGCCTGGTTCAGAGATGGTGAGTGGAAGTGGATATTAGCTTTGTCTGTTACGTTTGTGCGGTCTTGTCAACTCTTATGGACAATGACTACAGGAGTTGGCAAGACACTACAAACAGATCTGGGACCAGGCTAGTATGAATCCTTACCCAATATCAACTGGCATTGGCATTGTTGGTTGTATCATCTGAACTGTATACATGCCATACTTTATACACTGAGTGTACAAAACATTAAGAACACCTTCCTTAAATTTAGTTCCCCTTTCACCCTCAGAACAGCCTTAATTCGTCGTGGCATAAACTCTACAAGGTGTCGAAAGCGTTCCACAGGGACGCTGGCCCATGTTGACTCCAATGTTTCCCACATTTGCGTCAAGTTGGCTGGATGTCCTTTGGGTGGTGGACCATTCTTGCTACACATGGGAAAATGTTGAGCGTGAAAAACCCAGCAGCGTTGCAGTTCTTGACACACTCAAATCGGTGTGCCTGGCAACTACTACCATACCCCTTTCAAAGGCACTTAAATCTTTTGTCTTGCCCATTGACTATCTGAATGGCAAACATACACAATCCATGTTTCAATTGTCTCAAGGGTTAAAAATATTTCTTTAACCTGTCTCCTGCCCTTCATCTACACTGATTGAAGTGTATTTAACAAGTGACACCAATTAGGGATCATAGCTTTCACCTGGATTTACCTCAGTCTATGTCATGGATAGAGCAAGTGTTCCTAATGCTTTGTACACTCAGTGTTAATTCAGGTGAATCTCCAAGAGCCTTCCCACTGGGCACAGATGTCAATTCAACATCTATTCCACGTTCGTTCAACAGAAATGACGTGGAAATGACATTGATTGAACCAATGTGTGCCCAGTGGGCTGTTTTTTGTTGCCTCAGCTTCTTTGTATTATTCTGATGCACGTCACTTGCGAGAGGGTGCTGGGCCCAAGAAAACTGGTATAAATGAAGTAGGACCCGCACACAGGAATGCCACCTCCCTCCCACAGGAGTTCAACTGCGCCAGTCCAGCAGGGTGGAGCTTCAGACCGCCCTTCGCTCCACTTCCCTCACCCTGAAGGGCGTGCACAAGGAGCAGGAGGGCATGTACATGGTGCGTCTGCGTACCTGGGAGGGGGTCAAAGAGCATAAAGCCTACATTTTTGTCAAAGGTAGGTTCTGGGATGTTTTGTGTGTATCTGTGGGTCTGGTGTGAGGTTGCATATTCCCTATAACATTCACAATAGCAGCTCTTGAGTTTGGAGTGTTTCTAGTTTTTCTGGTGAAAATGTGGCCACCATTACTTCGGTGGCAGTGGTGGGATTTTGGTGCCAGCAGGGGCACTATACCAACATTAAGGCAATAATAAGAAAACACAATGCCAAGAGCAAGGCAGCTGCCAGCTGACATGTTATGATCTTCAAGCAACTAGCCAACACTACAATTACAAGTCGCTTCTTCCCAAAGTTGCCTGGAGGCCTTGAGATACGTCTGGGTCCCACAGGTGTCTGTGGTTGGGTTTAGCAGTAGTGTGTTTCGAAACAAACCTAACACTTCCACACTTACTTGAAACCCACCAGATTCACAATCACTTCACAGTCACGTCCACTGAATGTCTCATGACTCCAGTCACCCACACCTCCCCACCCCCTTGTCCCTCCTCTCTCCCTCATCCCCACCACTGCAAACTCCCAGCCAGAGTAAGACCTCAATATAATTAACAACCATTGCACTGCATTGTATTTTCTGTCTTATTAAAAAATCTTGGTCCTTAACTCCTGCTGGAGTTAGAGTCATTAGGGAGTGGAAGTGGAAGTGGATTTTTTCTTTCTGAATTTGCATTACAAATGGGTGGTAAGAGAGAAGAGACAAGGGCCATGTTTGGTTAAGTCTTTTAGCTTATCAGAGGGAGAGATGGAGGGAGGGAGGGAGGGAGGGAGGGCAGAGGGAGAGAGACACACAGAGGGACCTCTTCACCACCGAGTACAGCAAAGTAAAATGACAGACTGAGGGTGTTTACTAGTTCAACATGGTCTCAATAGAATACGTCAAAATAGTGAGATGTCTGACATTTGACCGCAAGGACATTTATGAACAGTCATACTGATACCTAGGCAATTGGTCACGGCCTTAAAGCTGAGATCTAGGAAAAGTGAAATAGCGCCACTGGTCGCCCACGGCACATTTGTTATTGTTTTGTTTAACAAACGGAAGAGATGCCCATCCAGCGGCGTGTTAAAATAAAATCACAGTACCTACTCCGCTGTTCTATGGCACGTGCAATGATGTATTTGGTTGTTGTAATATCGCAAACGGCAGTTTCACCGCAATGGATTCCAACTTCAATGTCTCACACCTGCATGCATAAACTGTAAGAAGGTTGGAAAGACATTTTGCCTGACATTTCCCTACTCTTGTGTTGGTGCCAAAGCAACAGTCTCTCAAGCCTCAGAGAATAGAAAGCGGGTCTAAAACATGTCACATCTTATCTCTTTAATCCTCTTAACATAATTCCCTCGTTCCTTCTCTCTCTCTCCTATCTCTCTGTCTCTATCTCTCTCTCTCTATTTTTCTGAGTCTCTGTTTAGTGCTCTCCTTTGTGCTGTCTTTATAACTAATGCAGATTTGAGGACCTGTTAATCTTACCTCCAGACAACGCACCTTGCTTTCACATGGCTGCCCCAGACAGACATCGTGGGAGGGTTTAATTGAACTGCTGTGGATTACATTACCTTGCTGGCTTTTAATCCTCCCTCTCTCCCTCTCCTTTTTTTCCATCTCTATTTCCCTCTGCGTTTCTCTCCATGTCCCTGTCTCTCTCTCCTTCTCTCCGTGTCCCTCTCTCCCTCTCCTTTTTCCCATCTCTATTTCCCTCTGCGTTTCTCTCCATGTCCCTGTCTCCCTCTCCTTCTCTCCGTGTCCTCTCCCTCTCCAGCCTTTTCATTCAATTTCAATTTAAGGGGCTTTATTTGCATGGGAAACATATGTTTATATTGCCAAACCAAGTGAAATAAATAATAAACTAAAGCGAAATAAACAAAACAGTAAACATTACACACTAGTTCCAAAATAATAAAGACATTTCAAATGTCGTATTATATATATATGCAGTTTTGTAATGATGTTCAAATTGTTAAAGTACAAAAGAGAAAATAGTAAATATAGGTTTGGCTGTTAAATGGTGTTTGTTCTTCACTGGTTGACCTTTTCTTGTGGCAACAGGTCACAAATATTGCTGCTGTGATTGTACACTGTGGTATTTCACCCAATAGATACAGGAATTTATCAAAATTGGAGTCGTTTTTTGCTAAATCTTTGCGGGTCTGTGTAATCTGAGGGAAATGTGTCTCTAATATGGTCATACATTTGGCAGCTCAGTTTCCACCTCATTTTGTGGGCAGTGTACATGGTCTGTCTTCTCTTGAGAGCTAGGTCTGCCTTCGGCGGCCTTTCTCAATAGCAAGGCTATGCTCACTGAGTCTGTACATAGTCAAAGATTTCCTTAATTTTGTGTCAGTCACAGTAGTCAGGTATTCTGTTTAGGGCCAGATAGCATTCTAGTTTGTTCTGTTTTTTAAAATAAATTCTTTCCAATTTCCAAGTAATTATCTTTCTGTTTTCTCATGATTTGGTTTGGTCTAATTGTGTTGCTGTCTCTCTCCCCCTTCCTCCCCTCTTCTCACGCCTTCCCCATTCCCTCCCCTACTCAGATGCGTCTGCAGTAGTGTCCGGTGGTCCAGGCTCTCCTCTGGGCCTGAAGGTTTCTGATGTACAAAAGGACTATGTCTTCCTCACCTGGGAGCCTCCCAGTGCTGATGGAGCCTACCAGGTGGAGGGTTACTTTGTGGAGAGGTACTTTTCGACTGTAACACCAGTGTTTCACTAGTGTATACACCGTTATGTTATACTAGGGAAATTGTGTTTCCATAGCTAGGGCTGACAGGACTTGTGAAGAGCCACTGCATAATCAAAACAATTACTCTGTGAGAAGGTGTTAACGTTCAGTTAGCCATTGTTATTTAAATGTGAAGAGGCCTTTAGGGCTTCGTATGAATACCGTAACAAGGACATAGGTTGAGGACTCGTATAACCTTTTCACACTACTGAGCCAAGCTGTAAGATCAAATAGTCATATGGATGAGTGATGGCCGTGCGGCATAGGCAAGATGCAGTAGATGGTATAGAGCACAGTATATACATATGAGATGAGTAATGTTGGGTATGCAATCAATATATAAAGTGGCATTGTTTAAAGTGACTGGTGATTCATGTATTACATCCAATTATTAATTATTAAAGTGGCTAGAGATTTGAGTCAGTATGTTGGCAGCAGCCACTCAATGTTAGTGATGGCTGTTTAACAGTCTGATGGCCTTGATATAGAAGCTGTTTTCAGTCTCTCGGTCCCAGCTTTGATGCACCTGTACTGACCTCGCCTTCTGGATGATTGCGGGGTGAATAGGCAGTGGCTCGGGTGGTTGTTGTCCTAAATAATATTTTTGGCCTTCCTGTGACATCGGGTGGTGTAGGTGTCATGGAGGGCAGGTAGTTCACCCCCGGTGATGCGTTGTGCAGACCGCACTAACCTCTGGAGAGCCTTATGGTTGTGGGAGGAGCAGTTGCCGTACCAGGTGGTGATACAGCCCAACAGGATGTTCTCAATTGTGCATCTGTAAAAGTTTGCGTGTTTTCGGTGACATGCCAAATTTCTTCAGTCTCCTGAGGTTGAAGAGGCACTGTTGCGTCTTCTTCACCACACTGTCTGTGTGGGTGGACCATTTCAGATTGTCCGTGATGTGTACGCCGAGGAACTTAAAACTTTCCACCTTCTCCACTACTGTCCCGTCGATGTGGATAAGGGGGTGCTCACTCTGCTGTTTCCTGAAGTACACGATCATCTCCTTTGTTTTGTTGACGTTGAGTGTGATGTTATTTTCCTGACACCACACTCTGAGGGCCCTCACCTCCTCCCTGTAGGCTGTCTTGTCGTTGTTGCTAATCAAGCCTATTACTGTAGTGTCGTCTGCAAACTTGATGATTGAGTTGGAGGCATGCATGGCCACGCAGTCGTGGGTGAACAGGGAGCACAGGAGGGGGCTGAGAACGCACCCTTGTGGGGCCCCATTGTTGAGGATCAGCAGGGTGGAGATGTTGCTTCCTACCCTCACCATCTGGGGGCTGCCCGTCAGAATGTCCAGGACCCAGTTGCACAGGGCGGGGTCGAGACCCAGGGTCTCGAGCTTAATGACGCGTTTGGAGGGTACTATGGTGTTAAATGCTGAGCTGTAGTCAATGAACAGCATTCTTACATCGGTATTCCTCTTTTCCAGATGGATTAGGGCAGTATGATTGCGATTGCGTCATCTGTGGACCTATTGGAGCGGTAGGCAAATTGGAGTGGGTCTAGGGTATCAGGTAGGATGGTGGTGATATGATCCTTGACTAGCCTTTCAAAGCACTTCATGATGACAGAAGTGAGTGCTACGGGGTGAGAGTCGTTTAGCTGAGTTACCTTAGCTTTCTTGGAGACAGGAACAATGGTGGCCCTCTTGAAGCATGTGGGCACAGCAGACTGGGATAGGGATTGATTGAATATGTCCGTGAACACACCAGCCAGCTGGTCTACGCATGCTCTGGGGACACGGCTACGGATGCCGTCTGGGCCAGCAGCCTTGCGAGGGTTAACACGTTTTAATGTTTTACTCACGTTGGCCACAGTGAAGGAGAACCCACACGTTTTGGTAGCGGACCGTGTCAGTGGCACTGAATTGTCCTAAAAGCGAGCAAAGAAGCTGTTTAATTTGTCTGGGAGCAAGAAGTTGGTGTCTGCGACTGGGCTGGTTTTCTTTCGTAATCCGTGATTGACTTTAGACCCTGTCACATACGTCTCGTGTTTGAGCCGTTGAATTGCGACTCTACTTTGTCTCTATTCGGATGCTTAGCTTGTTTGATTGCCTTGCGGAGGGAATAGCTACACTGTTTGTATTCGGTTATGTTTCCGGTTGCCTTGCCACGATTAAATACAGTGGTACGCGCTTTCAGTTTTGCGCGAATGCTGCCATCAATCCACGGTTTCTGGTAAGGGACGGTTTTAATAGTCACTCACTCACCGAGTCAGCATATGCGTCAATGTTGTTGTCTGAGGCTATCCGGAGCAAATCCCAGTCCACGTGATCGAAGCAATCTTGAAGCGTGGAATCCGATTGGTCGGACCAGGGTTGAACAGACATGAGTACGGGCGTTTCCTCTTTTAGTTTCTGTCTGACACAGCTGTGATTAGAATCGATTCTCTTGGTAGATTACATGGTTGGCATTTGATTGTAAGGAATTCTAGGTCAGATGAACAAAAGGACTTGAGTTCAAGTATGTTGTTATGATGACACCACGAGTCGTTAATCATAAGGCATATACCCCATGCCCTTCTTCTTACCAGAGAGATGTTTGTTTCTGTTGGTGCGATGCGTGAAGAAACCGGGTGGCTGTACCGACTCTGATAACATATCCCAAGTGAGCCATGTTTCCATGAAACAGAGAATGTTACAATCTGTCTCTCTGGAAGGCAACCCTTGCTCGAATTTCATCTACCTTGTTGTCAAGAGACTGGACATTGGCAAGTAGTATACTCAGGAGCAGTGAGCAATGTGCCCGTCTACGGAGCCTGACCAGAAGACCGCTCCGTCTGCCCCTTATGTGGTGCCGTTGTTTTGGGTCGCCTACTGGGATCAGATCCATTGTCCTGGGTGGTGGTCCGAACAGAGGATCCGCTTCGGGAAAGTTGTATTCCTGGTCGTAATGTTGGTAAGTTGACGTTGCTCTTATATCCAATAGTTATTCCAGGCTGTATGTAATAATACTTCAGATTTCCTGAGGTAACAATGTAAGAAATAATACATAAAAAAACAAATACTGCATAGAAGAACGCGAAGCGAGGCGACCATCTCTGTTGGCGTCATTTTGATGGCATCGGAGAGGAAGGCAGACGTTTAATGCGTCCCGGACCGATTGTGTTTTTTTGTTTGTTTATTTGCGTTGTTTGTAACTTATTGTTTTCTTTATTTTGTACATAATGTTGCCGCTACCGTCTCTTATGACCAAAAATAAGATGTCAGGACTGTGATTACTCACCACGGACTAGCAGAATAGTTTTTTCCTTTCACGACTCTGACGAGCCTGACGCAAA
This sequence comes from Oncorhynchus mykiss, assembly GCF_013265735.2. Taxonomy (NCBI): domain Eukaryota; kingdom Metazoa; phylum Chordata; class Actinopteri; order Salmoniformes; family Salmonidae; genus Oncorhynchus; species Oncorhynchus mykiss. The sequence goes on from NC_048567.1 coordinate 28,224,031, forward strand.
GGATATATTGCTTCCTCGGGAACAGGCCCCGCGATTTGCGTAATGAGGAGGTGGAGAAAAAGGGGCCAAAGTGCGGGCTGCCTTCTGAGAATTCATAGGCGATCGAATAAACCCCCACTTCCCTCTATTCTGCTAGCAAACGTGCAATCTTTGGAGAATAAAATCGACGAGCTACGCAAAAGATTAAACTACCAACAGGACATTAAAAACGGTAACATTTTATGCTTCATGGAGTCGTGGCTGAACGATGACACTGTCAACATACAGCTGGCTGGTTACACGCTATACTGACAGGATAGAACAGCTGCGTCTGGTAAGGCAAAGCGCGGCGTACTATGTATTTTTGTAAATAACGGCTGGTGTACAATATATAAGGAAGTCTCGAGCCATTGCTCAGCTGAGGTAGAGTGTCTCATGATAAACACACTATCTACCTAGAGAGTTTTCATCTGTATTTTTCGTAGCTGTTATTAACATACCACCACAGTCAGAAGCTGGCACTAAGACAGCATTGAATGAGCTGTATTCCACCATAAGCAAACAAGAAAACACTCACCCAGAGGCGGCGCTCCTACTAGCCTGGGACTTTAATGCAGGGAAACTTATATCCGTTTTACCAAATTTCTATCAGCATGTTACATGTGCAACCAGGGGAAGAAAAAAAAAGAAGAAAAAAAAAACTCTGGACAACGTTTACTCCACACACAAAGACGCATACAAAGCTCTCCCTCGCCGTACGTACATACCCCAACCAGAAGTCATGGATTACAGGCAGCATCCGCACTGAGCTAAAGAGTAGAGCTGCAACTTTCAAGGAGTGGGACTCTAACCCAGAAGCTTATAAGAAATCCTGCAATGCCCTCTGACGAACCATCAAATAGTCAAAGCGTCAATATAGGATTAAGATCAAATCATACTGCACCGGCTCTGACACTCGTTGGATGTGGCAGCACTGGATGTGGCAGCGCTTGCAAACCATTACAGACTACAAAGGGAAGCACAGCCGAGAGCTGCCCAGTGACATGAGCCTATCAGACAAGCTAAACTTCTTCTATGCTTGCTTAGAGGCACCAGCTGTTCCGGAGGACTGTGATCACTCTCTCCACAGCCGATGTGAGTAAGACCTTTAAACAGGTCAACATTCACAAGGCCGCAGGGCCAGACAGATTACCAGGACGTGTACTGCGAGCATGAGCTGACCAACTGGCCAGTGTCTTCACTGACATTTTCAACCTCTCCCTGTCTGAGTCTGTAATACCAACATGCAGACCACCATAGTGCCTGTGCCCAAGAACACTAAGGTAACCTGCCTAAATGACTACCGACCCATAGCACTCACGTCTGTAGCCATGAAGTGCTTTGAAAGGCTGGTCATGGCTCACATCAACACCATCATCCCAGAAACCCTAGACCCACTCCAATTTGCATACCGCCCCAACAGATCCACAGATGATGCAATCTCTATTGCACTCCACACTGCCCTTTCCCACCTGGACAAAAGGAACACCTATGTGAGAATGTTATTAATTGACAACAGCTCAGCCTTCAACACCATAGTGTCATCACAGTCTTCTAAAAAGCTTCTACCGCCAAACCATAAGACTCCTGAACATCTAATCAAATGGCTACCCAGACTATTTGCATTGCCCCCCCACCTCCCCCTCTTTACACCTCTGCTACACTCTGTTGTTGTCATCTATGCATAGTCACTTCAATAACTCTACCTACGTGTACATACTACCTCAACTAACCGGTGCCCCCACACATTGACTCTGTACCCCCCTGACTCTGTGCCCCCTGTACCCCCCCTGACTTTTGCTCCCTGTACCCCCCTAACTCTGTACCCCCCTGTATATAGTCTGGCTATTGTTGTTTTACTGCTGCTCTTTAATTACTTGTTACTTTTATCTCTTATTCTTGTCCGTATTTTTTAAAACTGCATTGTTGGTTGGAGGCTCGTAAGTAAGCATTTCACTGTAAAGTCTACACCTGTTGTATTCGGCGCATGTGACTAATAACATTTGATTTGATTTGAACCTGGCCTGCTTACCTGTACGTTCAGTCTAAACGATAAGAGCTATCTTAGACATAAGCTATCTTTGTTGACTCCAAATCAACAACACACAGCAAACCAAACTAAACTGTTGGGCCACAACTTACTCAGATGAGTGTGAGCAAATTGGATCGGGGAGATAAAACCCCTGCCAACTTTGATGTAATATCCATTTGGCAAAGCCCAAAGAAGATGGATGATCTGCGTGATAATAATTCAACATGGAACACAACGTTAACTCAATCAAAGCCCTCCCATGGGTAACAGGTGCTCACTAATCACTGAAGCTGATCGATGCGCGCGTGTGTGTGTGTACTTTCATCATACTTACACATCTTCTCTATTTAGCATGCAGAGGGCACATTAAAATACTAATGTTAGGTCTCACTCTGATGTATTATATGATATATATATTACATGCATCAGAGAAAGACCTAACATCAGAGACACCTAGCCTTCCAGTCGCCTAGCAACACATACACAGCTTAATGTTCCCTCAAGCTATTTGCTTTCTTTGTTTGCTTTCCCAGGTGGCTTCTTGTTCAGTATTGATTTATCAGCATTCAACGGCTGCTTTTCTTCACATTTTCTTATGAATTAGTAGTGAGACTTGTTATTTTGAGGTGATGTACTTGGGTGGAAAAATGATTGTCCTTTGTTGGCCGAAATGTGTTTCTCTTTTATACAATCGAAAATGTATTTTATAGTGACAAAATTATATTCATGGAGAAATAACAAAATTGGGGAATGTTGAGCTAAAAACTATTTTGAAAGTCATAAAGTGAAATCAATTTTTATTTTCCTTTCCCTTCTCATATGGTCTCTTTCTCTCTCGCTCTCCCTCGCTCTCTCTCTCTCCCTAATCCTAGGTGTGACATTGGTAGTGGGCAGTGGGTGCGTTGTAATGACACCATTCAGAAGGCATGTCACTACCCTGTGAGAGGTCTGAGTGACAGCACCATCTACCAGTTCAGGGTGTGTGCCGTCAACCAGGCAGGTGTAGGACGCCCCTCTAAGGCCACCGAGCCTGTCATCACCACCGACCCTTTAGAACACACCAGAACTATGGGTAATCTGCACACTCAGATTTACACACACCGAACACACTCTGGGTAGAGGTCATTAGATAGAGAGAGACATAACATAGGCTAAATAGAATACATTGTGTGTGTGGTGGGGGCTATGAGAGAGAGAGAGAGAGAGAGAGAGAGAGAGAGAGAGGAGCAGAGAGGACAGATGGGTGCGCTGGTCAGATGCTGTGGATCATTAGGCACAGATGAAGTACGGCCAGGAGGTTGGCTTGCCTCTGACTGTTTCCCCCAGCTCTCTCTCTCTCTCTCTCTCTCTGCCGAGCCCTGGCATGCTGGCATCGTATAGACGGTTTCTTCCATGTTATCTACTCATTGTGCTATCATGCATTTCATTTCCTTCTTTCTCTCTCTCTCTTTTTCTTCTCAATCAGTTATCAAGGTGGACAGAGGTAGAGAGATCACCATCACCAAAGACCAGCTGGAAAGTGAGAAACCACATACATCATCGTTGTATTACTATTACTAACAGTGTTCGTAGCTATGGCACTACAGCCTTTTCAATGGTATCCCCCAGCGGCTTACCCTAGACAGAATACTTACGATACAGTGCCACTGCATATTTCTGCTTTTCCCTTTGTATTCTTTTGACATTTGAAGACACATGTTCTGCAATTCTATACAGTTTAACATTACTTTTTTTTTGGGGGGGGGGGGGGTATTTTGGAAACACAGTATAAGTGGAAGTGGAAAGTGATTTTTTTGTTTTGGTAAAAACATTTTTTTTGGTGTGGTGTGGAAACAATTAACTTCAACACTTTAATCATGGGGCAGAAAGAAAACGTTGCAGTTTAACATTTTAAATATTCATCTCCAGCACCACCCCGACATCAACATATATGAAAATGGCGCGTTTCTATGTTTTGTAGTAAAAAAAGATTTGCGTTTCCAATGACATCATCAACCAATTAGCGGACAGGGAATGCCTACTAACAATTGGTCAAAATCACACAGTGGACACTGTTGTCATTGGAAACACTTATCTTTCACTATCTTTTTTTACTACAAAACCCCAGTGGCAATTTTGCCAATGATACTCAATATAACAACGTCATGTTTCTTCATATCTTCCATCATGTAATAGCTTTGTGAAAGCAATGTACTTTGTTCCATTAGGTGGACTATTCTCCATGGTGTCCTAGTAAATGCCTATTATGGCCCAGGGTAGTCAGCGTGCTTCTCTCTGAACAGGGATCATAACATGACCCTGATGTAGCTCAAAGATGGAGGAGGAGGCAAACACCATGGAAACACCAGGGAATGGTGTACTATTATGAAAAATAAAGCACTCTCTCTTTTTCGAGGCACCCTGGTACAACTTTAGGTTTCAATGAATCAATAACTGTGTGTGTGTGTGTGTGTGTGTGTGTGTGTGTCATGACAGTCTGTGCTTTTCTCATAAAAAAAAACATTTTATATCTGACCCTTGCTTGGTCATGTGATACAATGCTCTGGGTCTTGTTTAGCAGGGTACACCGTAGCAAAACTATTTGCAATGGAAAATAGTCCCCGTCTCCCCGTCTCAAAATGTTTTCTCCTTCTGACCATGACCCGGTTGTCTTTACTGTCTACTACACCTATCCTCCCTTCTTCCCTCTGACCTTAGGTCAGATGAAAGTCCCATTCCCTCCCACTGGTGTCCATGCCTGTGAGATGAGTGACAACTACGCCGTGCTTAGCTGGACTGAGCCGGAGCCCAGAGGCAAGGAGCAACTTACCTTCTATGTGGAGCGGGTGAGTTAAGGCCTGTGCTCCTACTCATACACACAATACAGAGAAACACACACACACACCAGCTACCCTCAACCCGGGCCATCTTAGTGTGTGTAGCGTCAGCCCGCCGCTGCCCATTGACCTGTTTTACTGTTGTAGACTCGGAGCCAAATGAATGAAGAGCTCTGACCACTATGATAATTAAAGATTAAAGGGACGGCAGAAAAACACTCATACGGTTGCCGGTGTCAGTTTAGGTGGGCATCGGTGCACTCATTAAAAACTGAGAGACCTGGAAGTTGCTCTCTTGCCGCTAGTTAATTTGCGTTCTCATGAACTAACAACAAACGTTCCTGTGATGTGCAAGGAGTGATTCCAAGAGACCATTCCCTAATGTCAAATAGAACTTACCCAGAACGCGGTTACCATGTTCTCAGAACTTAAGATATTATGTGTACAAAACATTAGGAACACCTGCTCTTTCCCTGACTGACTGACCAGGTGAATCCATGAGAAAGCTATGGTCCCTTATTGATGTCACCTGTTGCATCCACTTCAATCCGTGTAGAGGAAGGGGAGGAGACAGATTAAAGAAGGATTTTTAAGCCTTGAGACGATTGTGTATGTGTGACATTCAGCGGCTGAATGGGCAAGACAAAATATTTGAGTGTCTTTCAACGATGTATGGTAGTAGGTGCAGGGTGCACTTGAGTGTGTCAAGAACTGCAGCGTGGCTGGGTTTTTCACACTCAACAATTTCCTGTGTGTATCAAGAATGGTCCACCACCCAAAGGACATCCAGCCAACTTGACACAACTGTGGGAAGCATTGGAGTCAACGTGGGCCAGCATCCCCGTGGAACGCGTTTGACACCTTGTACAGTCCATGCCCTGACGAAAGGTGTTCCTAATGTTTTGTGTATGTTCTAGACACATTTCATTGGAACGTTGCAAGATATTTAGGTGTCCCGTTGTCTGTGGTGAGGACAATATTCCATCAAAGTCCCACCAAGAATACACAGAACATAAGACGTTCTAGACAAGTTAAATGAGAACGTTGCAGGAACATTTATGTGCCCTCCAAAAAAAAAAAGTATTACACATCACTTATTGATGCCGAGCCAATCAAGGCCCTGATTGGTGAACCACTGACCCATTCATAGCTCTTGTTGGCAATGTTAGAGATACTCACTCACACCAGTGCTTTTAACATTTAGTGTTTTCAACTGACACATTTAACACACATGATTATATTGTGCATGTTCATTTATACAGTAATTATTATTCAACATGTCCTAACCTGGGATTTGAACTCACAACCTTAGTTCACAGTACTTCGATCTTCCCGATGCGCCACCATGTCCGCGTCAGGTGTCAGTTAATCTGATTATTCTCTCATCCTTGAATTTATTGACTTATTTCAGCGATTTAAAGGCTTTCTGTATAGCTGTCTAATATTGGTGGGGCATATTAACCTACTCACATATTAATGGCCTGTTTTAATGATAGCCCTGAATCACTATGATCAATGAAATGTTTTCTTGAGTGTACTTTTAACAGAGCTGAGATTTACTTCAAAGTGTATTCACCAAACCGGTTGTTTGAGATCTACACAAGTGCCTAGGGAGGGGGATTAGGGTTTAGTCTGGCCAGGGCCTCTGGCCCAATAAGCACATGCCCTAAAGATATTGAAACGTTGATGGAATACTCTCCTAACCCTCAAACTGGACACGTTAATGTTCTTGCAATGTCCCATAAAACACGTCTAGAACAGTAATGTTTGACATTAAGGGAATGTTCTCCTAACCTTAACACCAAAACATGTGAAAACGTTTCTCACAAGGTTTTAGCTAACATAGATAGGGGAACATTCTAACTAACTGAAAACTGGACAACTGGACATTACCTGTAATATTACAAAAATGTTCTCTCTCCCCATAATTGTTAGCTGGGTCAAAGCTCTCTCTGGGCTTTGGGGGTGGTTAAAAGCATAACTCTTGGTTTTCTAGGTTCACGGTTGTGAATTAGCCACAGTTTTGTTCTGGTTTAGTTTTAACGTCAATGAGGATTTATAGTACAGGTTGTGGGTGTGTTCGTACATGGCCACCAAACTATAAAGGACACAAGTGTTCCTATTTTGATGAATGTCTTACAATGACTAAAGTTTGTCAAAGTTCTGGTTTATCAAAATCCTGGGGGTGGGGGGGGGATCATTCATTTTACATCTCCCCCAAAGTGCCCCAGTTCTTCAATATCAACCAGGACTCTGCATACTAGATGCCCAACAGCTTGCAATTACAATAATGAGAAGAAAAGCGGCAAACTGCCACAGGAAATTGCTTTATTGGACTTTTATAAGTAACTCTGTAATAAAACTGTCCAATCCATCAAAAGCATCTGCAATTGCCAAGATCTCCCGCTTCTGTTCTGCCCAGGAATATTCAAATATCCTCGGCTCGCCCTTGGGCATGCGCTATATAATCGCTGATCTCCTTTTAAAGACTGGGTTTTATTCAAATGTACATTTTAAAAAGGACTTAAAGATATGGGAGTCAAGTTAATGGAGCAGAAATGAGAAATAATAGTGAGAAACATTTTGATTAATCACTATGTGTATGTCTGTCTTTCTGCCTACTTCTCTTTCCATCTACCTCTGTGTCTCTTTCTGCCTGCCTGTCTCGCTCTCTGTTCGTACTTCCTTCTGTCCATCAGTCCATTGCAGGTAAAAACAGCTGGCAGCTGGCCAGCATGGACATTACGGTGGGCTCTCCCAGGTTCCCCATGTTTAACCTACAGAAGGGGAAGTCCTACTGCTTCCGGGTGCGCTCCGTCAACAAGTTTGGCGTGAGCGAACCGTCAGAGCCGAGCCCGCCAATCTCACTGGGACAACCCCAAGGTGAGGGAGAGGGATAAACGTATTATTTCTTTAATGTTATACTAGTTCCATTGATATGGATTTGTGTTTTCTCTTATAAATAAAAAAAAAACAGTTCTTGGGTTATTCTACGGGGACAGTGGTTCTTCAGTTAACCATTTCCATCCAGGTTGGTTCTTCCTTCAGTACCTTCTCTATGGAAGATTTTTTTTTTAAAACAGTTCTACCTTGAACCATAAAGGGTTCTCCTACAGGGATGGCTTCAGATAGAATGTTTTTATTTTCCTAAGAGTGTGCCATTCAGCTGAGCTCACTGTGTTATCCTGTTAGCTGCTCCTGCTCCAGCCACCTCCGTCTTGGCCATCCGAGACACAGATTCTGCTGTCCTGCTTCAGTGGCAGGAGCCCAAGGAGAAAGAGGGCATTCTGGGATACTACCTGTACTACAGCGAGGCTGGGAAGCAAGAGTGGAGGACGGTCAACAACAAACCAACCACCAACACCAAGTACAGTACTGAACTCACGGTGCCATTTAAATGAACTGAGCTCCTCTTTTTTGAAAGCTGTTTATTTTGTGCATTGGATAAATGTTGTAGTTCTTCTTGCCACTAATTCTACAACAGAACATGATTGGACAGTTTCCAGGACACAGATTAAGCCTAGTCCTGCTCCATTGACATTTCCAGTTAAATTGCTTTTTAGTCCATAGAACCATCCCAATGTAAAAAGAAATGCTTAGGCATTAGGGCTATATGAATAGTCGAATTTGACATTGCAACACCTAGGCCTAAATGTATTGTTTTTTCCTCTCAGGTTTACAGTCCATGGTCTGAAGTCGAAGAAGGAGTATGTGTTCAGAGTGAAGTCTGTGGGGCGAGCTGGGAACAGTATCTACTCCAACGAGTCTCCCCCTATCCTGGTGAAAGCAGCACTCAGTGAGTACCAGACAAAAAACTGCTGACTGGCCCACAATGTTGGACATGCTCCTGGGATATAGTCATTAGGGCAAACTGAAATAATGAAACAAATATAGAACTAGTTCAGATAGTCACTACCTTTTTCCCCCGTCTGTTTTCAACGAATCACAGAATAGTAATTAACTAGGAAGTCAGGGCACCACGGACAAATGTTGTTTTTAGAATGGCAATTTCACGAATATATCATATCTTATCGAGTACAGTCTTCAATGAATGTATTATTACCTTATCAGTCATATTCTGAATGTCGCAAACCCTTGGATATCTGCACGAACTCTAGCATAGATCATGAATCAGCGATATACAAATTGGCTTAATTATTTATTTACTAACTTAATCACAGAATTACATAAACACACACACACACACAATAAGTCCCTAGTGGGCTAAGCCGATATGGCAGCTTGGTAGACAAAGGAAAGGGGTGGGAACAGTTCAAGAGTGGGAAGCTCTGAGATGATTCACTGTTATACAGTTGATAACTACACTCATAGAAATTGCTAATACTTTGAACATGAACAACCACTGATTCAAAATGAAATTGCAAATTTCATATTTACGAGTGTATGCCTTTGCTGTCCCCCTCTGCGATCGCTGGTCCACCTGCTGGATAGTCAGTTGACAAAAAGCCTCTGGTTTGTCCACCAGAGATCAATGGCTGTTGTAGGTTGTTACCATGGATACTTCAGAGTACCATTTGGAAATGTTCTCAGATCAGATGTGTTTACCAGACTAAAGTATTTAAACAGCTGTGCTTGAATAATTGTTCTTTAGTTTGTAGATTTCTTAGCCATTTCAACGTGGGAATGATCTCCATGTTCTCTGGTCTTGTCCTTTGGTAGAGTTGCCAACCGTTTCAACATGAAGCGACAGTTTCCATGGTTTCTGGTCTTGTCCTGGAGTTGTAGTTTAAACCACTTCACACACCCTCAATACTCCATGGCAGCGAAGGGAGTTTCTCCTAGGAATTTATGACCGTTGTAAAACCTGTGGTGGGCTTCATCAATCTATTCCTGATCTCGATTCACCATTAGTTCATAACAGCCTCATGAACCCATTACATGATGACAGGTATTAAATCTAATGGGTAGGCTCCTGATTTATTTTGGTTTGTCCACGAACACAGTGAAATACATAGACTTGTGATGAGGCAGGAACCTGATCAATAACTGCTGACCCCTCTCACTGCTGTCTCACTCTATAATAGCATGTCTGATAATAATAACATGCACTCTGCAGGCTGCTACATTGTAATGACTGCTCATTTTAGCTGCCCCTCAAAGTGATGCCAGATTCCAAATCTGGACTCGGATCAGTTGATGTTATGGCTGAAATCCAGGACTTTGTGTCTGGAACCCTGTGTGGCCTTACATTAACTGACCTGATACATGGAAGTGGCCAGAATAGAATAGAATCGAATGGAATACAGAAGAATAGAAGCTGATTAGCTATTTATTCAAAACACTATCCATCTAAACTATCTAAATGCAATACTTTTTTTGTTGGTCTCTGGGCAGGCTGAGGAAAAGTATAGCATGCCCAAACTTTCTTTTCAAATACATCTCTCCTTCCCAGTCGCCCCATCCCCTTCCTCTGCCATCGCCCTGCTGCTCTGCACTGGCTCGGAGATGATTCTCACCTGGAGAGCCCCTGCTAACAATGGAGGAGACCCTGTACGAGGCTACTACCTGGACCAGAAGGACAAAGAGCTGGATGCCTGGAGAAAGGTCAACACCAAGCCTGCCAAGGAGAGGCAGCACAAGGTGAGGAAGGATCTGGTGCCAGTACCCAGGTGTCAGTGCTGTTAGAATGTTGGGTCACATTTGACATTACAAAGGCCCTCTACCAGAGTAACGTTACGTAAGGGATAAATGCTGATGCTCTGTATATTATCTTGTAGATAACTGACAGAGAAAACAATACAGAAGCAAATATTTACTGGTAGAAATGACATGTTTTCATTGATATTTACATTTTTGATAAGTAAAATCATTATTTTCATCCTCCCACCAAACCTGGTCATTAGTTCTATCAGTTAGGTAGCCAACATAGCAGGCGGAACAAACTTCTGAGCAGAGTTCCCACATCCGGTTTTCAGAACATCTGCTTGTTGGCAACTCCACTAAGGCTAGGTTGCCAAAGACATGACCCAGTTGTCCATTCTTTGCAATTTTGACTGGCATTGAAGAGTAGCTTTGTCCTTAAGGAGACACTGTTCTTTACAGTAGAGGAGATCGCATTGCATATCAAACTCTAGGCTAGAAGCTACTGTGGCTAAATAGTTTGTTGCTAGCAAATCTGCCAATGTGACAAACAAATTCAACAATACCAGTTGCTGAAAACAGCTGGTCAAACTACAAACACGTGGGAGGATTTGAAATCATAGCTTCAACTGCGTCTTGAAGAACAGGAGAAATTCATGTCCATCACTCACCACGTTAGGTCATCAGATGCTGCAAAAGAAATTCTATGCAAAAGCTAATTAATGCTATCTAGCGAGCTAAGTTTTCCCTCGCTGGACCTGCGTTTACACTGTATCCTATTTCGGTTTGCATGGTTGTTGTTTTGGCTCTCTGTAACTTTGTAGCAAGTATGGCCTGCATGGTGCAGTGGTTTAAAATGGGAAAAAGGCGCCTATTGTTGGAACTACTTCAGAGGTGTCCTATATCTTTTCCAACTGTCCTGTATATCTACATGTAATGCCCACTCTTGTAACGGCTCTTGTTGGTGGTAGGAAGAGTGGACCAAAGCGCAGCATGGAAAGTGTTCATGATTCTTTTAGTTCAAAACCACTCAAACAAAAACGAAAGCGCACAGTTCTGTCAGGCAGAAACACTAAACAGAAAACAAGATCCCACAAAACCCAAAAGGAAAATGACACCTTATATGTGATCCCCAATCAGAGACAACGATAGACAGCTGCCTCTGATTGGGAACCACACGCGGCAAAAAGTAAAGAAATAAAAAACATAGACTTTCCCACCCAAGTCACACCCTGACCTAACCAAACATAGAGAATAAAAAGGATCTCTAAGGTCAGGGTGTGACAAGTCTAGAATGCCTTCCTAGCTAATTATTCAACAATGCCGTGGTATAACTAAAATGTAATAACCAACAGGGGCACAACTTGCATTTTTGTCTCCTCTGGAATACACACCATTAGAACTTTGTATCTACGTAGAAAACAGAATTAGCGGTGTTCATTCGGTGGAGGGACACTGGAGGAAAAAAACACATTCCCTCTACTACCTTAGCTGTGTTACTAGGCAACGAGTGGTGGTGCCAATGGAGACTAATGGAAATTGTCACCTGTCTCTTTTTGCAATGGAAATGACAGGTGTCCTGTAATTTTATGGAGTGCAAAAGAGTTATATTTAAGCAAAAAGGCCCGGGGGGGGGGGGATGTGGTATGTGGCCAATATACCACGGCTAAGGGCTGTTCTTAGGAACAACACAAAGCAGAGTGCCTGGTCAAAGCCCTTAGCCATGGTATATTGGCCATATACCACAACCCCCCGAGGTGCCTTATTGCTAATATAAACTGGTTACCAACGTAATTAGAGCAGGAAAAACAATGTTTTGTCATACCCGTGGTATACGGTCTGATATTCCACGGCTGTCAACCAATCAATATTCAGGGTTCAAACCACCCAGTTTATAATGTTGTTTTTAGACTCAACAGAACAAAGCAATTCAAAGTCTGCCATACTGCAAAATAGTTTAGAAGTTTGGAGCAAACCGTGCTTTTCCACTAACCAGGGTCTTGTTCAGGAGGCAGAAGAAAGCAGACCGAAACAGGGATGCAATGTCCATTAAGAAACGCTTGTTTTTGTTTTCTATTGCAAAACATAATGCTACGGTGCGCCCTAATGTCCAAGTTATTTAACATATAAAGCCATTGATCTGCTTTCAGGCATTAATGAAAACAGTGGCCACATGCAGTGCCCTCTGTTGGGCGACTCCAGCCCCTGCCACTGCCCAGTCTCTTCCAGTAATAGTTCCTCCCATCTCTGAGTTCGCTTTTTGCTCTTATTTTTACAAGCTGCTCACTTGCTGCCGTCATGTAAATGAGATAAATTAGAATATTGATCCAACGGAGGCGTCATGCTCGGGACACTTTGGTCTTCCTGCTTGTGTAAGCCAATGTAAATGACTTTACCCCCTGAATCCTTTCCTTCCACCACCACTGGTTTAGCAGTCAGGCAGACATGCCACCTATCCAGCCTCCTTAGAAGAATGTCTGAGATGTGAATCCTTAGGATTTTTAGTTATCTCGCTTAGTTTGGAATTCCACCTCCATTTCGACCGCAGTGCCTTTACTTCCACTGATTCAGAATCAGGTGAACTGATGCCATCTGGTGGCAATAAGTTGAATCGACAGACACTTTGGGACAAACGCCCCTTATCCCCTACCCCCGCTATACTTCACTGCAGAGCTCCAAGCAGCACTGTCTAGGTATTGATTTGATGAAGAGGCTTTTGTTGTACCTAATTAGGGCTAGCCTAGTGACCAATCTATAAAAAAGGAGGCATAGTCTTTCGATGGTGTGATTCCTATCACACTTAAATAAGCCCCTCAGGTTTGTCTATTGATAGCCATTGTCCCATGGCTCAGTCCCCCTAAAGCAGAATAACTTCATAGGCGATAAGGACTTTAAAGGCTAAGTGGCTGTGAATAAAGTGGTTGGGATCAATGATCTGAATCCCCTTCCTAAAGCCATGCAAACGACACTGGCAGAATTTAATCTTTGCTTTACAGTATGTGGCTCAGTTAGGATTAGCCGAGTTGTTCTCAACCTTACAAGTGTACACTACCGGTCAAAAGTTTTAGAACACCTACTCATTCAAGTTTTTTTTTTTTTTCCACTATTTTCTACACTGTAGAATAATAGTGAGGACATCAAAACTATGAAATAACACACATGGAATCATGCAGTAACTAAAACAGTGTTAAACAAATAAAATAAATGTTATATTTGAGATTCTTCAAATAGCCACCCATTGCCTTGATGACAGCTTTGCACAAACTTAGCATTCTCTCAACCAGCTTCATGAGGTAGTCACCTGGAATGCATTTCAATTAACAGGTGTGCCTTCTTAAAAGTTCATTTGTGGAATTTATTTCCTTCTTAATGCGTTTGAGCCAATCAGTTGTGTTGTGACAAGGTATGGGGGTATACAGAATATAGCCCTATTTGGTAAAAGACCAAGTCCATATTATGGCAAGAACAGCTCAAATAAGCAAAGAGAAAACGACAGTCCATCATTACTTTAAGACATGAAGGTCAGTCAATACAGAAAATGTCAAGAACTTTGAGTGTTTCTTCAAGTGCAGTTGCAAAAACCACCAAGCGCTATCATGAAACTGTCTCTCATGAGGACTGCCATAGGAAATGAAGACCCAGAGTTACCTCTGCTGCAGAGGATAAGTTAATTAGAGTTACCAGCCTCAGAAATTGCAGGCCAAATAAATGCTTCACAGAGTTCAAGTAACAGACACATCTCAACATCAGCTGTTCAACTTCAGAATTGCTGCAAAGAAACCACTACTAATGGAAACCACTACTAATGGACACCAATAAGAAGAAGAGACTTGCTTGGGCCAAGAAACACGAGCAATGGACATTAGACCGCTGGAAATTTGTCCTTAGGTCTGGAGTCCAAATTAGAGATTTTTGGTTCCAACCGCTGCGTCTTTGTGAGACGCGGAGTGGGTGAAGGATGATCTCCACATGGGTATTTCCCACCGTAAAGCATGGAGGAGGAGGTGTTATAGTATGGCGGTGGGGCTTTTCTGGTGACCCTGTCTGTGATTTATTTACAATTCAAGGCACATTAAACCAGCATGGATACCACAGCATTCTGTAGCGATACGCCATCCCATCTGGTTTGTGCTTAGTAGGACTATCATTTGTTTTCCAACAGGACAATGACCTAACACACCTCCAGGTTGTGTAAGGGCTTTTTTTTACCAAGAAGGAGAGTGATGGAGTGCTGTATCAGATGACCTGGCCTCCACAATCCCCTGACCTCAACCAAATTGAGATGGTTTGGGTTGAGTTGGACCGCAGAGGGAAGGAAAAGCAGCCAACAAGTGCTCAACATAAGTGGGAACTCCTTCAACACTATTGGAAAAGCATTCCAGGTGAAGCTGGTTGAGAGAATGCCAAGAGTGTGCAAAGCTATCATCAAGGCAACAGGTGGCTACTTTGTTTAATACTTTTTTGGTTACTACATGATTCCATATGTGTTATTTCATAGTGTTGATGTCTTCACTATTATTCTACAATGTAGAAAATAGTACAAATAAATAAAAACCCTTGAATGAGTAGGCGTTCTAAAACGTTTGACCGGTAGTGCACATCAAATCAATGGAGTTGAGTAGAGACGAGAGTGTGCAGAGAGTGTGCGGACTGCGGAATGTAAATACGGAAACCCTTACCGTGTACCTATGTTTGTCCTCTGCACCTCCGTGCCTTTCTTAATTTGCTGAAATCCATCATTTTTTAACAAAACGTTAATCAAATGCAACCACGGACTGTTTCCTCATCTCGACTGACAGCGCCTCGATGTAGTTGGAGGTACACTCCTTCCACAGTCGTCGCAACCCAACTCCACCGTCATGTCCATATGTGTGGAGTTGAGAAACCAAGCTAAATTAGGACGTGAGAACACAACCTCAGATTCAAGATGAATCTCTGTGAATATGCCCGAGGTAATCCAGACCCTGTGTTGCATTATCTTTAAAAGGAACCTTTTTTTGTTTTGTCCACGGTTTGTCCATGCAAGAGCTGACGTACTGAAACTCAAAGCTAGCTGACCCTTGTTTTTTCAATGACCAGAGTATTGTTCAGTAGGCACCAAGCAGAAAACTTGACCAATAAGAAATGCTCATTTCTGTTGCAAAAATGTTTTGAAATGTTTTTCCTGGGTGTGTCCGAATGAACACAACCCTGGTTGTAATTTGTGCAGTAACTGTATTCATTTTATGGTGTCTTGTTTACAGGTCTGTAATCTGGATGGGGGGCATTACTATCAGTTCCGTGTTTTTGCTGCCAACGTGGTTGGTGTTGGTAAACCCTCTGAGCCCAGTGAGGCTTTCCTGTGTGAGGAGTGGACCATGCCTGAGCCAGGTGAGAATGATGCAATCATCATGAAAACACACACATTCACTTACGCATGCACATACACACGGATGCACACACATGGTCACTGTACACACACATGGTCTCTGTACACACACACACACTTTTACTCTCTAAAACACACACACATTCACACGTTTGCTCTCTAAAACACACTCTCTCTCTCTCTTTCTGTCTCTCTCTACTCACTCTGCCATTCGGTAATGGAGCAGTTCAGTGCACAGCCGTGGCCAGCTGTGTTTCTCATATAACGCTGCCTGTTGTGATATTCATATTGGAAATGGAGAGAGCCACACACCATTTATCCCACACAGCCCATTAATCCAGCTGAATCCAGCCGCCTCTCCCCGCGTCGTAAATAATTTAAATGCGACTGAAAAATCGTTAAGCAAATGAACTACCGTGCACTGGCACTAAGAACGAAGGGGTAGATTAAGCAAAATCACTTGACTTGTTTTTTAAACGTTATTATTATTGTTTGTTCATTTCTTTATGATGGCCTGTTCTGTCACGGACAACTTGGCTGTTTATGGGTGATTATAGAACACCGGGAAAAAGATAAATATCAATATTCACCTTGTTTTATCCTGGTTTTAAATCATTTCAAATACTTTATCTCTGCTTGAATAAGCATGCATGTTGCAATGTAACCAATAGAACATTCCAAAAAGTGCAGACCCTGCCCACCTAGCACACCAGTCAGGATGAACCAAACACTGATTTCAAATAGTATTTGCACCCAGGTCTGGTTGGTATTTTTCTAACACAGTAGACACTTATCAATCCATGTACTGTATAGAATGAAAGACTGTATGGCTTGATCCATATTTCTCTCTTTGTGTTATACTAACTATGCTAACCCCACTCATCCCCCCCAGGCTGCCCGTATGACCTGGAATTCAGGGAGGTGAGGCATAACTCTCTGGTCCTCCTATGGGCAGTGCCTCTCTACGAAGGACAGCAAGGACCAATCACAGGGTACCTGGTGGAGCTGAGCGAGGGCGACCAATCACAGAGCTGGACTGCTGTGAATGACGAGCCAATTGCAGATACCTTTTTGAAGGTTGGTGAGATATACTTGGTTTATTGTAATAAGGATATAGATACATTGAAATAGAGTTAATATGTTTTTGTTTTTGATAAAATGATAAAATGTATCAAATATTTCATTTTGGTGTGATTGTGTTCCCAGGTGTCAGGTCTCCAGGCAGGTCGGACCTATCGTCTCAGAGTGTGTGCCTTCAACAAGGCTGGAATGGGCATCCCTTCTCTGCCCTCTGAGCTTATCAGAGCCCAGACTCAACCAGGTGAGTCATTTTAGGGTTTTAGTTAGCCTGGTTCAAGGTCTGTTTGTGTTTGACATAACAATGACCATAGGAGTTGGCCAAAGAGCATGTCTGGGACCAGGCTTGATTTTAGCAATACCAGGTCCCTGATTAACAATATCACCAGAATTACTTTTGATTCATGTTCTTTCTCCATCAGGCACCAGAGACATAGAGATTGGTGTGGACAATGATGGCTTCATCTTCCTGGCCTTTGAGGCCACTGAAATTACGGAGAAGAGCACGTTTGTCTGGCGCAAGAACTACAAAGAGGCTATTGAAGCTGGGAGAGCCAGGGTACTGTGGGAGAACAATAGGTACTGCAATGTTGTATGTGTGTGTGTGTGTGTGTGTGTGTGTCTTTTACAGAGAAAGAAAAAAGTGACCTGTAGAGTTGAGAGAGGGCATGTAACCCATGAAAGACTTGTTTAATGTTAAGAGGTCACCAAAGGGTCAGACTCAGTGGAGATTCTTCCTCACCTCACACTACAATGCTAAATGTACTCCCTTTTCACTGAGCACTATGGTCCCATTCAGGCCTACTGAGTCCCCTGGTCTGTCCTTTAAGCCTACTGTCCTTCTGTCCGTCCCCAGGTCCATCCTAACCTTCACAAACGCCACTAAAGAGGACCTGGGCCTGTACACAGCAGAGATGAGTGACAACCCAGACATCTCTTCCAGTTTCACCTTTACCGCGGAAGGTACTTTATACTCCAAGCTAAAGAAGACCTGCGCAAAAGATAGCTGTTCCCTGTAATTCTCCCTCTCTCTCTTTTCCCATAGATCTGGACAGACTGACTGAGCTCGGCTGGCACATCTGCCACCCATGTAAGACTTAGTCTCTGTAATAATACAAGTCTCTATCGAGCTAAAACAGTCGATAGTACTCCTTTTCAAATAGAAACAGGCATCATACATTGTTCAACATCCCAATTTCAACACGCTATTCCCTCAGATGTTTTCTTGGGTAAGCCCTATTTTTCAATTCCTGCCATTGTTGTTGAGCACCCTTCCGAGATGATTTTGTTTGCGGAAGCTTGGAGGCACACCTGAACCCGTAACCTATTCCCTCTTCATTGTTCTCTCCCCCTACAGTGATAGCCCTGCGCTCCAAGTGGCAGGTGGAGGTGTCAGAGAAAGGGAACGTGCGTCTCTGGATGCAGACTGAGAGCCTGAGCAACGCTGCAGAGCTCCGCCTCATTCTCAACGACAGAGAGATCTCCAGTACTGCAGTAAGGAGCTCTTTAAAAACACAGGCTATGTGTTCTAATCTCAGAACCCAGAACTACATCTTGTGCCTACTGGTCTGTCGGTAGAGTGTGTATGTCTCAAATGAATACTAAAAATAGCTTGCGTGTCAGAATGTTCCTGCTTTAATCGATGGTGCAGTGTTGTATGAATAGGAAGGCGATGACAAGTTGGTTAAAACAGAAATAGACCGAACCAGGCAAGTTATAGCATGTCTACTGGTGGTGTGCATAAAGCATAAGCTACTGCATTTTGCATACACACATTTACTTCTGAATATATGCAGATGGTTATTTGTTCCCGGATGCATTTTCATTTCTAGTGAAAATCTCCATAAATCAACGAAATCTAGATGTGCCACAAAATAGCTAAATGTTTGATAGTTCCCCATTCAAGTTTGCATTAGTAAGAGGTATTGACTGTATAGAAAGAGAAAGTAATCACACAAACAATCACAATAAAACATGTTTACCCTCACCATCATACTTGCAATTTCATTTAAACACAAATCACCTTCATAAAGATTTTCACCAGAATGTGCGTAGCAACATCATAGCAATGTTGATTTGTTATGAAATGTACCTAAAAAATAAATAACCACAGGTTGGAAGACTACTGTCGGCAGAGGTTGTTGCAACAGATGTGGATTTTCCATGGGGTGAAACTAATATTACACAACTTGCATGTTTTTGGACTCCGTGTCTTGCTACTCGGTATGGAATAGCATGATTGCATCCATGCACGTGTGTTCACGTGAACGTCAACACTGCTAAGGGTTTATTACTAAATGACTACAGATGAGGATTTTGTGAATAAACCAAACCCCATTTCCCCCATTTTAGCCCCTTGCCTTGATTAGCTCAAATCAACATGCAAGTCACACTTGTAGAAGTTATTGTAGAAACGTGGTTTCTGTGAGGTGCGCGTGTCTGCGTGCACATGTATGTACATACGTGCACATTCATGTGCTTGTGTGTGTCCTCTCTCTTCTCTCTCCCTAGGCCCACAAGATTAACTTTGACAAGGCCAGTGGGCTGATAGAGATCCTGTTTGACCAGCTGTCTAAGGAGGACGAGGGCTCCTACACAGCTCAGCTCTGCGACGGCCGTGCCAAGAACCAGTTCACCCTGGTGCTCGTGGACGAGAGTGAGTCCATCTGGTCACCCAAACTCATTACCAGGATGTTCATACTACCGAACCGAGCTGAGCTAAACCAAGCTGTGATGAGCTGGCCTGTTTTCACATCCACCATAGTTGCTGGAAGTGCTGAGTTTGCTTCAGATCGGCACAATAGTGTGAAAAGGGCAGCTTACTATTTCTGTGAACTCTAAAGATCAGTAAATGTTTGGCATGGCCTGATATATAGATTTGTTCCAATCGATTTGGTTATTGCAGTCAATGTTACTGTCTTATTGTTGGTAGTTACTACATATCCTCGGTGTGCCAGTAGGGAAGTGACCCTGTGGTTGTGTCTTTGACAGAGTTCCGTCAGACACTGGCTCAGTCCATAGCCAACAGAATGGACTACAAGAGAAAGTCAGGTGAGTGTTCCCCCATTGGCCCCTAGTTCACCCCTGACCTCTGGGCTGGATCCAGTGCTTAATTCTGTAAATCGGGAGGTCCTGGAACACATAGTGAGTGCAGGAGGGGTGGGGGTGGGGGGGCATCCGGGGGGCTCTGAGGTACCGGAACACAATGAGAAAAAAGTGACAAACACAAAGTGTCAGCGCAAACAGAGTGTCACAAAGTAAACAGTCAAGTAGCCTACTGTCTACGGTGGTGAAACGGACAGCACTCTCCAAAGCATTTTAGACGTCAATGCAGTAGGCCCACATACCTGAGTATAGCTGCGGGGCCTACACAAGTCTGAATTTATTATAGCCTCATCTTCCAGACGTCAATGTACAGCAAAATGTTTAGACTACACTGCAGAACACATTGTGCATTGTGCACACATGCTCAGCTGTGGGGCTGACACGACCAGCATTTCATATCATTTTCAACACATCAAATGTAGCAGTTGAACAAATATCACAATATTGGAATATAACTTCAAATAAGATAAATCAGTGTACGCTACAGCAGAACACACATATGACAATATATAGGCCTTCCTGTGTGATAATATGAAGCACCTATTCAGATTACAAACTTGTCCAGTACTGTGAAGGTAAAGGGAAAAAAATGTCCTACCTTAGTTTTCAGAACCTCCCACAATGACTCTCCCCATGTCATGTCCATTGAACCCCTAAGAGTCCATTTCTTGCTCAAAGCCATGAGCGGGCCTGTGGCTGGGACAATTAGCTTCCTTCTAAGGATTTTCTGAAGACTCTGGCTGTAGTGTCTATTACTTCATTTTGAGTGTTAAATATTTGTTTTTTATTTAACTTTGATTTAGCTAGGCAAGTCAGTTAAGAACAAATTCTTATTTACAATGATGGCCTAACCCGGACGACGCTGGGCGAATTGTGCATCGCCCTATGGGGACTCCCAATCACGGCCGGGTGTGGACCAGGGTCTGTAGTGAGACCTCTAGCACTGAGATGGAGTGCCTTAGACCGCTGTGCCACTCGGGAGCCCTAAAAACTATTACCTGGGTATCCTCTTTAGCCTTGTCTATAAGGCTTGCTGCCACCAGATGTGCCTTGGTTCGGGCATGTTCAAAAATATTTTTTTTTAATGTCGGAGGCATAGGATGTTAAATGATTGTACATCCCACCCACTCTTTTGCGAGTTTCATCCCTCCCAGTGATTTCTAGACCCAATTTCCCTACCTTTTTTCATGTTGTACAGCCCAACTTTTAATTCTATGACAAGCCAGGGGTTATATGTTTGATTGTTCTTGAACTGCAAATTGCACCTGCTCTGAGCACTTCGTCGGTGGATGCACTGCCCCCCTCCCCCCCAGCTCCTCGTCTCACTCTCCTGCTGAGTCTGACTCGCTAGTAGGCCTACAAGCTAGTGGAGGTGCCGGTGGTGATGCTGAACTGGCGGGATTAGCAGCGCTGCTAGCTAAGGCATTGACATCAGGAACCGTTTGCCCCTCACTCCTCTCCTCCGGCAACGATAGTTCTCTGGCTCGTTCTGGGTTCGATTCACCATCTTTTTCTGGATTTTTGGACTTGAAAAAATGACGTCAAACTCGATTGCCTTTTCTTTTCCATTTTTTTATGTGGCCTCCCACGATTCAAATTCAGTAGGGAGACGACCAGCCTAGGCTATGTAACGTGATTACCTGTTCACCAGCTGACCACCACTACCAAGACCTGTGTCAAGATCAGTTACTTACCCCACAAGGCCCCTCCCCATGTCTCTACGTACAAATAAGAGAGCAGGTCTGGAATCAGTGTGGCAGGATAAGATGATTACACAGAACCACGCTTTTATGTGATGGTGTTTTTTTGGGGGGGTGGGAGAAATAACAAGAAGGCAACTTGATTTAACGCTGATCGTTTTTATTAGAATGTCTACAGTGCGAACAGCGAAACAATTAATAAATCATGCCGCGAGAGGTACCGGATCCGGGCAAATAGGTGGCGGAACTAACAAAGTCAAATCTGAGAAGTGTCGGATCCGGCTGACCAAAGTCCATGTAGGATGTGTTTTTATTTACTGCCAACAGTGGATAAAGATCCGATTTCTGCGTAAAATGCTCCTGTCAAATAGGCAGCTATAACTTTAGAACATAATATAGAATGCTGACACACCAGAATATGGCGAGCTTCATTGATTGACTGCCAGCAAAGACAGCCGCTGTATCTCCGGTCCAGTGGACGCAGTTAATCATTCGCTCTGTTTTTCAAGGACCCTATTTCCTGGAGTTTTTGTCATGGACCGTGACAGAGGACTGTGAGTTTATAATCAAATGCAAGGTAATTTAGAAATATCCAATATGTTGTTATCTTTGTTATGGAATAATCACATGGATTCTGGATTCTGATATGCATCGTTATGAATGTATTCCGTGCACAGTGTTACTGTATCATTAGAATCCTCTGTCTTTCTGGGTCCAGGTGACCAACGTAAGCAAGGATACGACTCTGAAGTGGTTCAAGGACGGCGTGGAGACTCCAGCTGTGTATGACCAGCAGACTGGAGTCAGCACCATGACTGTGCAACAGGTACACATACCACATCCAGTCCCATAATGTCACATGTCACTTTGATCAACCCCACTATTTAGCGCACAACTGGATATTTGACCTGGTGACCTTCCGGCTACAGATCCGCCCCTCTAACTATTAAGCTCCTAACCACCTAATTTTTGTAGTATAGTAATGTACACTACAGTTCAAAAGGTTTGGGGTCACTTAGAAATGTCCTTGTTTTTGAAAGAAAAGCACGTTTTTTTCTCTATTAAAATAACATCAAATTGATCAGAAATACAGTGTGGACATTGTTAATGTTGTAAATGACTATTGTAGCTGTAAACGGCTGACATGTAATGGAATATCTACATAGGTGTACAGAGGCCCATTATCAGCAACCATCACTCCTGTGTTCCAATGCCACATTGTGTTAGCTAATCTAAGTTTATCATTAAGGCTAATTGATCATTAGAAAACCCTTTTGCAATTATGTTAGCACAGCTGAAAACTGATGTTCTGATTAAAGAAGCAATACAACTGGCCTTCTTTAGACTAGTTGAGTATTTGGAGCATCAGCATTTGTGGGTTTCAATTAGAGGCTCAAAATGGCCAGAAGCAAAGAACTTCTTCTGAAACTCGTCAGTGTCAGAGTCGTGTGTGTATAGGTGGCAGGGAAGTCAGGCGCAGGAGAGTCAAACGGAGTGTAAATGGAGGCTTTTAATAAATGCCCAATTAACATGCTCCAAACACTAATATGTACATACATAAATAAACATGTGTACGAGGACCCGTCGCGCACCTATACAACCAATAAAACAACACTGACATAAAACAATCTCTGACAAAGACATGAAGGGAAACAGAGGGTTAAATACACAACAGGTAATGAATGGAATTTGAAACCAGGTGTGTGGGAAGACGAGACAAAACCAATGGAAAATGAAAAATGGATCAATGATGGCTAGAAGAGCGGTGACATCGACCGCCGAGCACGGCCCGAACAAGGAGAGGCAACGACTTTGGCAGAAGTCGTGACAGTCAGTCTATTCTTGTTCTGAGAAATGAAAGCTATTCCATGCGAGAAATTGCCAAGAAACTGAAGATCTCATACAACGCTGTACGAGATCTACTGTACCTCAATCAGCCAGACTAACCTGTGCCTGTATGTAGCCTCGCTACTGTTATAGTCTCTCTACTGTATGTAGCCTCGCTACTGTTATTTTTCACTGTCTTTTTACTGTTGTATTTATTTCTTTACTTATCTACTGTTCACCTAATACCTTTTTTGTACTGTTGGTTAGAGCCTGAGAGTAAGAATTTCACTGTAAGGTCTACACCTGCTGTATTCGCCGCACGTGACAAATAAACTTTGATTTGATTTGACTACTCCCTTCACAGAACAGCACAAACTGGCTCTAACCAGAATAGAAAGAGGAGTGGGAGGCCCCAGTGCACAACTGAGCAAGAGGACAAGTACATTAGTGTCTAGTTTGAGAAACAGACGCCTCACAAGTCCTCAACTGGCAGGTCCATTAAATAGTACCCGCAAACACCAGTCTCAACGTCAACAGTGAAGAGGCGACTCTGGGATGCTGGCAGTCTAGGCAGAGTTCCTCTGTCCAGTGTCTGTGTTCTTTTACCCATCTTAATATTTTATTTTAATCGGCCAGTCTGAGATATGGCTTTTTCTTTGCAACTCTGCCCAGCATCCCGGAGTCGCCACTTCACTGTTGACGTTGAGACAAGTGTTTTGCAGATATTATTTCATGCTCAGTCCCCTCCTGTACTCCCTGCTCACTCATGACTGCACGGCCAGGCACAACTCCAACACCATCATTAAGTTTGCCGATGACACAACAGTGGTAGGCCTGATCACAGACAACGACGAGACAGCCTATTGGGAGGAGGTTAGAGACCTGGCCGTGTGTGGTGCCAGGACAACAACCACTCCCTCAACGTGATCAAGACAAAGGAGATGATTGTGGACTACAGGAAAAGGAGGACCGAGCACACCCCCATTCTCATCGACGGGCCTGTAGTGGAGCAGGTTGAGAGTGGTGTCCACATCACCAACAAACTAACATGGTCCAAACACACCAAGACAGTCGTGAAGAGGGCACAACAAAACCTATTCCCCCTCAAAAGAC
This sequence comes from Oncorhynchus mykiss, assembly GCF_013265735.2. Lineage (NCBI taxonomy): Eukaryota > Metazoa > Chordata > Actinopteri > Salmoniformes > Salmonidae > Oncorhynchus > Oncorhynchus mykiss. Next base: position 28,248,688 of record NC_048567.1, read on the forward strand.
TGAAAATATTTGGCATGGGTCCTCCGATCCTCAAAAGGTTCTACAACTGCACCATCGAGAGCATCCTGACAGGTTGCATCAATGCCTGGTATGGCAACTGCTCAGCCTCCGACCACAAGGCACTACAGAGGGTAGTGCGTACGGCCCAGTACATCACTGGGGCCACGCTTCCTGCCATCCAGGAGCTATATACCAGAGGAAGGCCCTAAAAATTGTCAGACTCCAGCCCCCCTAGTCATAGACTGTTCTCTCTGCTACCGCATGACAAGCGGTACCGGAGCGCCAAGTCTAGGTCCAAGAGGCTTCTAAACAGCTTCTACCCCCAATCCATAAGACTCCGGAACATCTAATCAAATGGCTACCCAGACTATTTGCGTCCCCCCCCTCCCCTTTTACGCAGCTGCTGCTCTCTGTTATTATCTATGCATAGTCACTTTAATAACTCTACCTACATTACCTCAATTACCTCGACTAACTGGTTCCCCCACACATTGTCTCTGTACCAGTACCCCCTGTATATAGTCTCGCTATTGTTATTTTACTGCTGCTCTTTAACTACTTGTTATTTTTATTTCTTATTCTTATTTGTATTTTTTTAACTGCATTGTTGGTTAGGGGCTGGTAAGTAAGCATTTCACTGAGGTCTACACCTGTTGTATTCGGCGCATGTGACTAATACAATTGGATTTGATCAGTGATCATCACACACACACAGAGTGTGTCAGAGTGTCTCTACAGTATGAGTGTTTATAGATCATTGCATGATTACCCACCGGGCACACACTGGTTGAATCAACGTTGCTTCCACGTCATTTCAATGAAATTACGGTGAACCAATGTGGAATGGACGTTGAATTGACGTCTGTGCCCTGTGGGTAGGATTGTCTGTGTACAGAAAGTCAAATGTGTTTTGGGTATTCTCAAACCCTGTGTGTATGTGCGTGCTGACGTGCCTGTGTGTGTGTGTCATAATGATTGACTGTTTTCTCTCTGGTGAATCTCAGGTGACTAAGAAGGAGGCAGGCCACTACAAAGCCGTGGCGTCTGATGGTAGAGGACAGGATGTCAGCACACTGGAGTTACTAGATGAAGGTGAGACGTCATGGCACTGTCATGGACAACCACAGACATGGGCCCATGTTTGTAAAGCAATCAGTTTTGCTTCATAGATCCTAATGAATATGATGACTTGGACTGGGGGGGACCTGATCCTAGATCAGCACTAGTACTCTGGGAAGCTTTGTGAGTACGGGCCCCGGTCTAGCCGAAATATCAGGGAAATGTTTAGTCTCTCAAGTTACATTGTTATGAGGCAATTTCAAAGTGCATTATTGTTATGTCTCATGATTATTCTGAAGATGCAGAAACTGAGACTGCACATAGTGTAATATTATGCATAGAGGTTAATGAACATTATAAACTGGGTGTTTGGAGCTCTGAATGCTGATTGGCTGAAAGCCGTAGAATACCAGACCATTTATCACGGGTATGACAAAAAATTACTTCTTACTGTTGGTAACCAGTTTATAATAGCAATAAGGGACCTTGGGTGTTTGTGGTATATGGCCAATATACCACTGCTAATGGCTGCATCCAGGCGTTCATAGAATGTCCTATATGGACTTTGGTCAGCCGGATGGGAGACACTTTTGTTGACTCTTGTTGGCCCCGGCAGGAACACTGTAGACCAATCACAGCGCTTAGAGACCCAGCCCAGAGGTCAGAGGTGAACCAGGGGCCAATAGGGGAACACTCACACGTTGCATCATTGATACGAACAGCCCTTGGCTGTGGGATATTTGCCATGTACCACACCTCCACAGACCTTATCGCTTAAATAGAGCCCAACGTCTGGAGACATAATTATTCTGTCTTTATTTACAGAGTATGACAAGCTCCTACAACTCCTGAGCAAACAGTGTGGTAAGTTCAGCATGGATTTCCTAATACTATTACGGCAACATTTCAGTACCGAAACAGGAGTGACTTCTCAAGCATTCTTATGAACAATTTTTGGATAGGAACAACGAAGTCATTAAATGATGAAGGATCGGACCCTTTTTTTCAATTTTCACCTAAAATGACATACCCAAATCTAACTGCCTGGAACTCAGAAGCAAGGATATGTATTTTCTTGGTACCATTTGAAAGGAAACACTTAGAATTTTGTGGAAATGTGAAAGGAATGTAGGAGAATATAACACATTAGATCTGGTAAAAGATAATAAAGAAAAAAACAACCGTTATTTAGTATTTTTTGTACCGTCTTTCAAATGCAAGAAAAAGGCCATACTGGGCCTGCCCTGTCAACTGTCAATATCCCAACAATGACATTCTGTCACAGAGTATCATCTCTCTGAATTTGACTTTTTCCTCTCTCTGTGGCACAGCGCTGTCTGCAGGCCCAGTGAGGATTCAATGCACTGCTATGGGCTTCAAGCTCTACTGCTCTCTCAAGTACTATATCAGCTACATGAAGACCAGCTGGCACTTCAAGTGAGTTCCCTGGTCTGGCCTCTGTACTCTGCCCTGCCACACGGGCTGTGCTCCAGGCCTACTGTATCCACTTTGTCTACATTATACAGTCAGCCTATGCTATACAGAGTAGGGTGAAGTTGCCCCTAGGCGCTGAGCTTGGGTCAGTTTAGCATTTTCCCCACTAATTGTTAAGGTTGGGATTGGGGGAGGGGAAGTTGATCCTAAATCTGTGTCTATGGGAAACATCATACAGGGAACAGGGACTGGACTTTTATCACCATCTGCTGGCAGCTTTTATGGTTAGCACCAACCACCAACCCTGGTTCTACAGAGTTACGGAGCAGGCAGGCTTTTGTTCTAATCCAGCATTAACACACCTGATTCAAATAATAGACTAATCATTAAGACTTTGATTAGTTGAATCAGCTGTGTTGGTGCCTGTCTGGAGCAAGAGCCTGCACATCCTGTACCTCTCCATTATGAGAGCTGGTGACAACCCAACATGGAAAAAACACATGAATTTCACCTGAACACAGGTGGAGTGTTCCAAAAACACATGTGATCTTATGTGAAGTTAATGTGACAACATGTAACTCGACATGTGATAACACAAAACTACACATGTGAAATCGTGATTTTTCACGTGATTTTTTCTGTAAGGGCACTGCTGTAGCGACATGGTTTGTTGTCTAATTTTAACTCGAGTTGCTTTAGCATTTGTGTTTTTCTTCACATCGCCCCACAGCTTCCTTAGTGAGACAGTCTGAGCCCTTAATCCCAAATCCATCTCATCTCACCACTTTGAAAAAGACCAAACATAGTACAGGCTTTTACAAACAAACTTAGAACTGAACAAGTAAAGCCCTCAGACATAAATAGTCATGGCCTTGAATGGAAGTATCTTTTGTTGGATTTTTAGAAAAACAATATTATATTCTATTGAATTTTATTACCATATTCTATTTCATTGTGTACCAGGGAGAGTAGGATTGACCAGTTGGAGAGGTGTAAGCCTGGCAGCAGTATGCAGAAGCTGTGGGTCGAGGTCTTTGCGCCCACGGAGAACGATAAGGGGAAGTACACTCTGGAGATGTTTGATGGTCAAGAAAAGCACACCCGCTCACTAGACCTATCTGGACAAGGTTAGTCTGACCAGTCTGATTCACTCAAAAAGCACTATCGTCTCAAAGCAGTTAAGCGAAATAGGCTTCATTACAGGGGGTTTTACTGCTTCAGATTCATGTCAATGTCTTCAGAGCTAGAATGTAAACTTCCGAATTGGACTATTATTACTCAGTTATAATTCAATGTGTCTGCAATCTTGATCTACATTCACATCTTCCGAGACAGGCAGTTAATGAATATTACACTCTTCCTAAATACTTTTACAGTAATCTATATTGAATTATCTCTCTCTTTCTCTCTTTAAAAAGCCTTTGCTGATGCTCTGTTGGAATACCAGAGGTTGAAGTAAGTGCAGTACCATATTGATGGTGCGTGCCCAGCATGGCTTGCAGTGGTAAACACTAACACAAACAATTGCAGGTACTATTTGCTATCACTGTTCTCACATGGACAAACAGAAAACGGTTCTTTATTCAATATTGATGAGTTGACATATAGTATGGCAATGGATATGAAACCATTTGCAAATGTATTTACCAGTTTTTACCCTTGCTTTTTGCTACAAAGGCAAGTGGCGGTTGCTGAGAAAAGTGAGTGGCCTACTCTTTCATTGTTTCTTAATAATTGCATTTTCTGTACACTGGAATGATTGAATGAGCTTCCTGTGGATGATTAAAAGGGAGTCAATGTCCTTCTCATTTGCTTTAGATCGGGCCAGGGTGACCAAGGGGCTCCCAGATGTGGTGGCTATCATGGAGAATAAGGTAGGCTAACTTTGGGAAATAATACTGTCCTATTACGTGGTTACCATGTTCACCAGTACTTCATTATCCTTTTACGTCCAATTTGTGTGATTGTACGGTTAGACCAACGAGTAGGAGTGCTGATCTAGGATTAGTTTAGCCTTTTAGATCATAATGAATACAATTAAATGGACAAGGTGGACTGATCTTAGATCAGCATCTTCTCCAATACGTTTTTTTTTTTTAAAATAACCTTACCTGCCCATGTCAACAGTGATAAGTGATATTTGGTAATTTTTCCTATTTACATTAACTGTTGTGAATCATGTCATCTTTATTTCCCTCTCTCCTCCTCAGTCTCTGTGTCTGACCTGCTTCACTGATGGTGACCCTGCCCCAGAGATGTTCTGGCTGAGGAACGACAAAGGCATCGTCTCGGGGGGCCAGTTCAACATCGCCAACGAGAATAAGTGCAGCACTCTGACTGTAAACAACGTGACTAGCGAGGACACGGGCAACTACAGCATCTTTGTGCGCAACCAGTACGGCACTCAGACGGTCAACGTGACCGTGAGCGTGTACAAGCACGGCGAGAAGCCTCCGCCCGATGCAGTGGAGATGTAAGGAAGGAAGGAGTGTTGGTTTTGTTGCCCTAAGAGAGGATTCCAACTGGGCACAGACGTCAATTCAATGTCTTTTCCACGCTGGTTCCACATGATATGGAAACGACGTTGATTCGACCAGTGTGTGCCCAGTGGGTTGTGTTTGTATGGTGGTTCAGCCAGTTAGTTTTCATGGGGTTAAATTAGAGTTACTGAGGAGTGAAATACAAGAAGCAGTTCATTTCTGGCATTAGGATGTAGCAATGACTAAGAAGTTACATGTGCAAGAGGGAATGCGGTCAATTTGTGGCCCAGTCAAAACTGCAACAGCCTGTATTCTTGTGTCATCATACTACCAATAAATATCCCAAGAGTGTCAGCTACAATTTTATGATGTCGCCCCTTTCTTTCTGGAGCAATTAAATAATAGGACCTGTGAGCAGGGACGAGAAAGCTCGGAAGTAGGATTCATTGGCCAAGGCGAACACATTAAATGTTAATTCCATGTCTTGACAGCAGCAGACTTGATCCGAATTCCAATTATCTCCCATGTTGTACTTCACTAGACGTGTCATGTTAGTCATGCACATGGAGCAGATTACAGAGGTGCAACGACACGTGAAGTGCGTTTTTCCACATCAATCTAATTCCTGCTTTGACCTCCGTGTAATGAGGCAACAATCTCGCTCATTCAGAGTCTGCACCTGCAGCTTAAGTAGGTCTATTAGCCTGTTAGCGCTCCACATACAGTATTTGTCATTTCATGCGTCTCTGCAATCGCTTGTGTGCTGCTAATAAAGTCATTTGATCTTGGTGGCTTGACACAGTTTCATTCACCACAACATGCTTCTGATGTTGTTATTGTTTGCACTGTTTGAGACGTCTGCCAGAGGGATTCGTCATTCAATGATTATTAGAAACATCTCGTACAAGTGTGGGCAATTATTATGCGAGCAAATAGTAGCTACAACATGTCTTCTGAACTGATAGAAGAGATTTTGTCCAAGGTGTCATTCACCCATCGCCTGGTTAAACAGTGGAGTAGATTGTTTTTTTAGGAAGATTCCACAGGACATCAGACCTGGGTTCGAATACTATTCAAACAGTTTCAGAGTTTGCTTTAGCCTGCCCGGAGTGCCATATGGTCTGGTTTGCAATTTTGCAACGATTTTAGCGGTTCCATTGTACTAGGCACGCTCGATAAAGCCCAGCTAAAGTATTCAAAATGATTTCATACAGCAATTTAACCCAGGTCTGCATTTAGGACAGTATTGCAAGAAGGGCTCCCCCGAAACAAACTTGAGATCTGTGTGTCAGAAGTTTCAGAATCTATTGGGATGAGTAAAACCCATGCATATGTCATTTTATGACTATATTTTATGGCTATACGATAGCACAGTTCGGACATAACGTACTCTTCCCCATCCCAAGACAACTGGAAGTTGGGGTCATGCCAGACAGAGATGTAAGTGAACTCTGGGTTGTTCAAACAATGAGGAACATTACTTCAGAGGCTGTGTTACTGATTAGACACAGAGGCACAGAGCGGAGCCCCTTCTACCTGCTGATATAAGTAGCTGTGGGGGACACAGTGCCGTTTCTACATTTGTGTTGAGCTTCGCACAGCTGTCTCAGGCTCCTATTGCCCATTTTGGTGAAGGAGGAGAAACCGGACCGGTACAGACACAGACGACATGGCCTTCAGTGGAACGTGGCAGGTGTATGCTCAGGAGAACTACGAGGAGTTCCTCAGGGCCATCTGTGAGTTTCCTAAAGATTCATTACATTGCACCTATAGGGTTGTTTAGGGCTGAATCTGAAATGTATGTGCTTGATTCCTCGTGTCCTCTTTCTCAAAACTCATTGGAGGCTAGAAGATTAATGGTACCTCCCCTCTGACCTTCTCATCTAATGAGTTTTGAAAAGGAGAGAGGATGTAAGGAATCAAGGAAATACAAGAGAGATTCGACTATAGATTCGCAACTATGACCCAAAATGAAAAGGTAGGGTTTGCCTCCATGGGTCCAATCCTAAGCTAATGAGTCAACCTCCTGCCCATCCATCAGCACTCCCAGAAGACGTTATCAAGCTGGCCAAAGACATCAAGCCCGTGACTGAGATCCAGCAGAACGGCAATGACTTCGTCATCACCTCCAAAACTCCTGGCAAGTCCATCACTAACTCCTTCACCATCGGCAAAGAGGCTGACATCACCACCATGGATGGCAAGAAGCTCAAGGTAGGCAATCCCAATTTACCTGTCTGTGGTGAATCTATACATATAAAAGTATTGATTGATTCACTGACATATTGTTAAATCGACAGGTTTCATCTTTGAATTGAAGTCCAGCAATGCTTGGTAGTTTAAAAGTTCTGTCTTATGGATGTTCTGTCTTATGAGGGAGGGGGGTCACTCATTATTGCTACACATTACTGATCGCCTCTCTCTTCTCTGGCCCCTACAGTGCACGGTCAGACTGGCGGGAGGGAAGCTGATGTGCAACACAGACAAATTCACACACATCCAGGAGCTCAAAGGCGGAGAGATGGTTGAGGTAATTTGACCTAATGTTGGTAACACTGAAGAATAACACACTACACATCTGTCAGTACAGTGTGTCAAATATCAGCATATACAGTTGTGACATATGGGGCACAGGTCAAACAAGCTGGCTATTTCTTCCTTAGGTGGTTTTATTTGTATAATAGTGACCTGACCACAGTAACTAAACACTTTTCACTACCTCCCCCATTTCAGACGCTGACAGTGGGCTCTACGTCACTCATCAGGAGGAGCAAAAAGTTGTAAACCTGGAATGGTGGCAGGCAGGGGGGCAGTCCTTGGCTATTTAAATAAACTTGCTTGACGTAAAACGTGTGGTTTATTACGTGTGCTGTGAACATGCTGCTGTGCATCATCTAATACACAGTAAACACTGATTGGATAACAGAAAAGTATTCAATCTACACTACCGGTCAAAAGTCCAACTACCAACTACTCATTGAAGGGTTTTTCTTGCTTTTCACAATTTTCTACATTGTAGAATAATAGTGAAGACATCAAAACTATGAAAAAACACATATAGAATCACGTAGTAACCAAAAAAGTGTTAAACAAATACAAATCTATTTTATATTTGAGATTCTTCAAATAGCCACCCTTTGCGATATTACTGCACGGGTTGGAACTAGAAGCACAAGCATTTCGCTACATTCGCATTAACATCTGCTAACCATGTGTATGAGACCAATACAATGTTATTGTATTTTATTTGCCTTGATGACAGCTTTGCACACTCTTGGCATTCTCTCAACCAGCTTCGACTGGATTGCTTTTCCAATAGTCTTGAAGGAGTTGCTGAGCACTTGTTGGCTGCTTTTCCTTCACTCTACAGCCCAACTCATCCCAAATCACCTCAATTTGGTTGAGTTTTGGGGATTGTGGAGGCCAGGTCATCTGATTCAGCACTTCATCCCTCTCTTTCCTGGTCAATTAGCACTTACACAGCCTGGAGGTGTGTTGGGTCATTGTCCTGTTGAAAACCAAATGATTGTTCCACTAAGCACAAACCAGATGGGATGGTTTATCGCTACAGAATGATGTGGTAGCCATGCTGATTAAGTGTGCCTTTGAATTGTAAATAAATCACAGTGTCACCAGCAAACACCCCCAAGCCACCTCTTCCTCCATGCTTTACAGTGGGAAATACCTATGGGGAGATCATCTGTTCACCCACACCG